>NW_007273034.1:0-774 GCF_000164805.1 Carlito syrichta | reverse complement strand
TCACTTTGAAACTGTTCATAGATGCTGACATCAATATTAATCATATGTCACTCATGCAGGAAGAAGGAGGATGAATTACTACTGTACTTGATTGTGTCCAACTCAATCACCATGTTACAAAAATAGCAAGCTGTCATAATAAAAAATAAGGTTCCTCTAACCAGCACCAGTAATCTTCAGTTCTTCACCTCCAATCCTACCAATGCCATAACTATATCCAAAGATCATAGGGAAGGCAAAGAAACCACATGTGATGTACTGGCTGGGACCACAATATTGTTCAGGATGATCTATTCCTCTGTGGTATTATTTTCCTTGTGTTTCATTTAATCATAAGGATTTGTAGTTCTAAATTATATGCACTCGAAAACAAAAAGTGCATATGTTTATATATAAGTTCTGACTGAAGATGCATGGCCATCAACCAAGTGCATATTATGTAGCAGGTGCCAGTTTGTGAAGCCTCATTTTTACTGGTGCAGCAGCTGTGTATCAGTGTACATTGCTCCTATGTCCCTTGTGCACTTCCAAGCTCTAGACAGGATAATGTCAGAGATCATTTTACCCCTTTGGCTGCTGGCATTACCTGGAAAGTGGTCATTGATTTGTGCTTACTATAGGCCAGAAATGGTGGCAGAGGCTTTAAATATTTTTAAAGAACTTACTCTTTCCATCATCCCAGTGTACAACTACGAGCCCAATTTTATGGATAAAAATAAATGGGCTAAAATACAGGATACCACTACTTGCCCTCTAATTAAAATAACTGAGTCG
>NW_007273033.1:0-685 GCF_000164805.1 Carlito syrichta | reverse complement strand
TCTCCTTCAGCACTGAAATTGGCTGTTCTGTGTCATTCTCCTCTCCATATAAACTTTGGAGTCAGTGTGCTGATATCCATACAATAACTTGCTGAGATTATTTGGGATTGTGCTGAAATTAAAGATCAAGTTGGGAAAAGATTTATATCTTGATAAACTATTGATTTCCTGACTTCAGTTGCATTAATTCCTGCACTGATTTTTATCATTTTCTCCTTTAGATTTATTTATTTATTTATTTGAGTTGGAGTTTCACTCTGTCACCCAGACTGGAGTGCAGTGGCTACTCCTGGCCACCACAGCCTCGACCTGCTGGGCTCCGGCGATCCTTCTGCCTCAGCCTTCCAAGTAGCCGGAATTACAGGTATGCCTACCACGCCCAACTGATTTTTTCATTTATTATAGAGATGAGGTCTCACTGCCCAGGCGGGTCTCGAACCCGCGGGCTAAGGCAATCCACTCACCTCAGCTTCCCAAAGGTGTGGGATTACAGGCTGAGCCACTGAGCCTGGCTTTAGATTTATTTTTTTATTTTTATTTTTTTTGAGTTGGAGTCTCAATCTGTCGCCCAGACTAGAGTGCAGTGGCATGCTCCCGGCCGCAGCCTCAACCTGCTGGGTTCCTGCGATCCTTCCGCCTCAGCCTTCCAAGTAGCCAGAACTACAGGCACGCACTACCACGCCTG
>NW_007273032.1:0-744 GCF_000164805.1 Carlito syrichta | reverse complement strand
TCACCCAGTGGTGCATTCATGGCCACCCCAACATGGAGCTGCTGGACTCTGGTGATCATTCCACCTCAGTCTTGCAAGTAGTTGCAACTAAAGGTGCACGCAATCATACCCAGCTAATTTTTTACTTATTGTAGAGACAAGGACTCACCAAGTTGCCCGGGCTTATGTAAAACTTGAGGGCTCAGGCAATCTCTTACCTTGATTTCCCAATATGCTAGTGTTACTGGCTAAGACACCGAGACTGGTGTATTTTATAAAAAAATAATTTTTCCAGGCCAAAATATATATTTTATTTTGTACAAATAATATTTACAGGTATTATATATGTCTAATAATATTTCTCTCAGCTAACAAAAATGGCCAACAAGATAAACAATTTTTAAGGAGTCTGAAGTGTGAGAGTTGGACTTTCAGTGTGTGAGTCATGGAAATGGTAAGGTATGGAGTTGAATAATTGTATCATCAATGTGATGCTTATTAGAGGCTCCCAGGCCAGTGTAAAGCTCTTCCTTGCTTTGCATAAATAAGACATTAGACAGAACTCACATAATTAGCTGTATTGTAGCACATCGATGTCTATTATCCCCTGCAGGATATATATGAACTATGTATTCTTAACATTCACCAAGGAGAAATGTTTAACATACATGAAACAGTCTTGAGAAATTAAAGGCATAGCAAAACAATATGACATGACATTGCCACATACTTATTAACAAACTGACATATTACTATTATATTCAG
>NW_007273031.1:0-358 GCF_000164805.1 Carlito syrichta | reverse complement strand
GATTATGGTCAGCAACACCTGTTCAGAAGACTACTAGGAAAACCCCCGTGAGATGCAGATTGTGGAAGAAGTCCTCATTTTTCCCCTTTTCCCTCTCCCATCACTTCCTTGAGACCACCCCATTGAAGTAGTGGTTTATGTTAGTGCAGCAGGTGGAGTTGCATAGCCCCAAAAGAATATCCTTTCCTTTAGGAAGGAGAATCAGAAAAAGAGACTCTGTTATGCAGAGAGAAGGGAGGTGGGGAGAATATTCATATATTTTTGTTTCATTTCTCTGACTTTTGTTGTTCAGATATACACAACTGCAGAAGGTTAACTGTCTTAAAGAACTCTGTGTTTTTGGTCAGAGGAACTGGCA
>NW_007273030.1:0-719 GCF_000164805.1 Carlito syrichta | reverse complement strand
ATGTGTAGCAGGCCAGAAGTGCCCAGGAACTAAGTTCATAGCCATCATATGATGACTTATGAGGGCTAGCATATAACTACCTGCACTCAAGGGTCATTTGACCTCTAGGTGGGGTGGAAGTGGAGAAATTCTTTTCTGCCTACTGGTGTTCCCTATAGAACCAAGTTCAAGTTGCCTACAATGGTAATTTGCTTAAGTACCTGTCCTTTTTAGCCTCCTTCTTTCCCTGACTCTTTGTTCTACTCCTCCATTGTTGTTTCCTCAGGTCACCTTCCAAATAAACGACTTGTGCTTTCCTCTTTATCCCATGATCTGCTTCTGGGGAAACAAAAACTGAGACAGGAGGTTTTTAGTGGTGTGCCTTTCTTCCCTTCACATTCTGATGAACATAACACAGGAAGATGTCATCATCTCACTATGAGAGAGGATGAAAATGGAATCAACGGTGTGCCTAGGGTGGAAAATGATGGAGTTTCAGCAAGCACCTAGTTCTCTTTCAGATGACGACACTGAATCTCAGACATGTTCAATAACATGCTTCTATTCCCACAGTGAGTGAAGGGTAGACTTGAGAATGAAATTCCATTTATTTCAAAAGTCTGCTTTTCCAACCATGCCAGAAGTGGGATCTGGCCTACAGAGATGAACTGACAGCCGAGTAGTGGCTGCCACCTTGATACATGCCATGCAGTCCCATGTTCAACACAGCCCATGGCTGG
>NW_007273029.1:0-746 GCF_000164805.1 Carlito syrichta | reverse complement strand
GTTTTTCGAATTAGCAAGAATAGATGAAAGGAAAGGTGCTATTTTAAGAGTATTAAATCCACAAAAAGAAAGAAATAGATAAATATGAGGTAGTCCACCAAATTATACAGATAAGAAAACAAATTTGCCTATGTTAAAAAATCCATTAGCTTGACAAAGAAAACTGGGCTTTCAGACATTTACTGCAGTGTTGCTTTATAATAAATTCTTCTTTTTGTTCTGTTTAAAATTTCATGTTTACTGAATTTTAAGAATTTAAAGGTGAATATTTTATGCACATATTAAGAGAGAATTATCTGGTAGTTATGGTCAACCAAGTTTCAGAATCTTCTGGAGCCCAGCTGTTATTTTCTTGGCTGCAATTTGGGGACAACTATTTCCTTTCAACTGTGCTTTTGCTTTGAAGTGCATTCCTCATAAGCTGTTTTGAAACAAGACACTTCTATGAATTTGTCCAGCTCAGAGCATGTATGTATGTATCTGACCTAGGAAGTCCAAGGCTGAGCAAGTGGTCCAGGTCCTGGGTCCTGGAGTGGGCTTCATTGGTTTGAATCTCAGGTCTGCTGCAATCAGAACTGTGATCACAGGCAAGTCAGCTGATTTCTCTGTGTCCCAGTTTCCTTTTCTTAAAAACGAGGATAATGGATAGTGCCACACAACTCATAGACCTGTTGTGAAAGCAGAGGACAGCATCTGAATAATAATCATCAGTAAAGAGTAACTATGTTTATACTGGTAACAGGGAT
>NW_007273028.1:0-725 GCF_000164805.1 Carlito syrichta | reverse complement strand
TCTGTCCCTCCTGCCCAAATGCCGCCAGCCCATGCCCTCCCGCCGCAAAGCAAGAATGTGTCACAGGGTCACTGGTTCATGGGGTCCACACTGGAACTCCCAGCACCCCAGGAACCCTTTCACATCATCATCAGAACCATCAATGAGATGCAGACTTGCAAGACAAGATGAAGACTAACAGCACCTGGGCAGAGGATTCCTTCTGATAGGTACGCCCTCCACCTGCTATCCATGCCAAGCCTGGGTCCCGCCACTCTCCCTTCACCAGCCTGCAGCGCCAGAGATGACCACTTCCTGCCTGAGCTACCACCCACTTTACTGGCTCCTTGCTCTTTGTTATTCTGAGGAGGTGGGCTCCACCCAGGCGTGTGTGTACAGGCGCATGCAGAAAGGGTGCAGTGACTCTGTCTTGGAGCATGCGCAGGGGAACCCCAGGAATACTCCCAGGACTTGAGCTCACGGGACTTGGCTGTGCTTCTCCACAGGTGAAGCTCTCAGCACTTCTTCCCTCCCTTCTCTGTCACTTCGGAGAAACTTGTGTAGCACTTACTGTTCCCTTCTGGCCTCTCCACCCCCATGATTTCAGTAACTCTGTTCACAGTCTGTATATTCAGCATTTGTGAGTTCAAATGTTGTACGTGTGCATACATGGCCTGTACAGCACGGATTTGGCGAGGAGGAAAATGCATGTGGTTCTTGGTGGCTGCGTGCCTGTGTTTTGTGTC
>NW_007273027.1:0-507 GCF_000164805.1 Carlito syrichta | reverse complement strand
TGAAGTGAAGTGCCTCACCATCCTGGGCTGTGGGTTCCATGGGTTGATCTTTTTTCACCTCCCGTTTCCCATTCTTCCTGCCAGAAGCATCATGCAGCAGGATCGTCATCACTGACCAACATTCCAAAAGATGTTGCTGGAAAAACAGTGCAATGTTAAGCTTAGAAATTCTGTACAATGACACGTCTCAGAAAACTTTAAATTAAGGTGAAAGTCATTGAAAATCAAGGTCAGAGATTGATTAAGATGCTTGACCCGGACAAAGAAATACACAGCGGGGAGTTACAGATGGAGACATTAACTTGGTTTGGCTCCCAGGGAATTATTCAGCACGCCAATCAATGAGTCCTATGATGATTCAATATCCTCCGTAATGGAGTCATTTCAGGGGTGAGCATTCCCCAAAGGAAATAGTGGAAAAATAGTAGCCACTGTTTTGTCAGGTATGATAATAAAAAACTCAAAAGGGAACTTATGGGATAATAATATTAGCGAGGAAAGGTATCC
>NW_007273026.1:0-616 GCF_000164805.1 Carlito syrichta | reverse complement strand
GGATGGCGGAGCGAGACTCCGACCCTAACAAAAGAAAAAGGAAAAAGGTCATCTATAAAAGGTTAAAAAGAAAGAAAGCAAAAAGCAAAGGAAAGATGTAAAAAGGTTGCCGGCATACAAGTGTGGTCTCTGTAAGGAAAAAAGGATATAAGGAAAACGAAGCCACCCCGCCCCTTCAGAACGACGTATAAAAGGCGCGTGTCAGCCCGGGTCGGGTCTCTCGTCCCCGAAGTCGCCGCGTCGGCTTCAAACGCGAGCCCAGACTCGAGCCCGAATAAAGACCCTCACGTGTTCGCATCGGAGCCGGCTCTCTGTGGTCTCCGGGATTTAAAATCTCGGGTCTCACGCCACCAGTCACACTCGTCGTCCCGGCACTTTGGGAAGCCAAAGCGAGTCGACGGCCGGGATCCAGGAGCTCAAGACCAGCCCGGGCAACATAGCGAGATCTCATCCCTAGCAAAAAAAAACAGAGCGAATTCACGAATACACAAATCAGTCAGGTGGAGTGGCACGCACCCGTCGTCCCAGCCATTCAGGAGGCCGAGGAGGGTGGATCACCCGAGCCCAGGTGGTCAAGGTTGCAGGTCACAGTGAGGTGTGACCGTGTCTCTGCACT
>NW_007273025.1:0-864 GCF_000164805.1 Carlito syrichta | reverse complement strand
ATTTTTGTAATTTAAACCTATGAAGCTATAGCTATTCTAAACATAATTTCATGTGATTTGTCTCTGGCACTCACACATCAAAACTTGGGTCCTGTCTTCACTGCTGTGTCTCATACTTTCCAGTAAGCCCAGGTAACTCTGCTGTAGCTTATATCACCCTGTGACCTCCTAGTCCTGGAGTTATGGAGGGAGGACCTCAGAAGTTGGGAAATGGTCTCAGTTGCCTTTGAGGATGTTACTGTGAACTTCAACTACAAACAGTGGGCTTTCCTGGATTCTCCCTAGAAGAATCTTTATAGATATGTGAATCAAGCAACCTTCAGGAACCTAGCTTCTATAGGAAGCAAATGGGAAAACCAGGATATTAAAGATCAGTGCAAATATCCTTAGAGAAATCAAAGTTAATTTGCACTCAGGATAGGAAGTAATATTGCTGAAAGCAATGCTAGCATGTCATGATATTTTAAAAACAAAAGTCATATGATAGGCTATGTGAGATTAAAGAAGGTAGTCATTGTGGAGAAACCTTCAATCAATCTCCAAATCTTAATCTGAATAACACATTTATACTGGAGTACAACCTGTGAATTCAGTATGTGCGGAAAAATCTCCATATGTCATTCATCCCATCACATACTCCTTATATTTCACTCTGGAAGCAAGTGATAGAAGCATGAGGAAAGTGGAGCAAAGCCAGGTAAATATAAGTGATATCAGAAAACCCTTTTTCTCACACATATTAGAAACACTAATGTATACTGGAAATGAACTTTATAGTTGTGCAGTATGTGGGAAAGACTTTACAATTTGTAAGTCTTCAAGAGAAGTTACACTGGAGAGAAACCCTGTAATTGTAAACGTGCT
>NW_007273024.1:0-575 GCF_000164805.1 Carlito syrichta | reverse complement strand
AAAACTGGTTGGCCACATACAGAAGATGGAAACAGGACCCTTATCTATCCCCATGCACAAAGGTTAACTCCAAATGGATCAGAGACCTAAATGTAAAACCTCAAACCATAAGAACCTTAGAAAAGGAAGGAAATATTCTCATGGAAATCGGAACTGGCATCCAATTCCTGTACAAAACCCGAAACCCACAGGACTTAAGAGAGAAGATAGACAAATGGGACCTTATTAAACTGACAAGCTTCTGCAAAGCCAAAGAAACCATCAAGAGAGCAGGAAGACAGCCTACAGACTGGGAAAAAGTCTTTGCCAACTCTAGGTCTGACAAAGGCTTAACATCCTGGATCTACAAGGAACTGAAACGTACTGAAAAGAAGAAAACAAACAACTCCATTATAAAATGGGCAAAAGATATGAACAGACACTTCACAAAAGAAGACATTCGAGAAGCCAACAAACACATGAAGAAATGCTCAACCTCACTAATCATCAGGGAGATGCAAATCAAAACCACACTGAGATACCACCTAACTCCAGTCAGAATGGCAATTATCAACAACTCAAAAAATAACAGCTGG
>NW_007273023.1:0-689 GCF_000164805.1 Carlito syrichta | reverse complement strand
AAAAAAAACAAACAGCCTCATTACAAAGTGGGCAAAAAGATATGAAATGGATACTTCTCAAAAGAAACACATATGAACATCCAACAGATACATTTAAAAAAATTTCAGTCTCACTAGTCATCAAGGAGATGCAAGTTAAAACTACCTTTAGATACCACCCAACTGCAGTCAGAATGGCCATCATAAATAACTCAAAAATAACAAATGCCGGAGAGGATGTGTTGAAAAGAGAACATTTCTACACTGTTGGTGGGAGTGTAAACTAGTACAGTCTCTGTGGAAATCAATGTGACAATTCCTAAAAGTTCTAAAACTCGACCTTCCATATGACCCCACAACCCCCCTGCTGGGAATATACCCAGAAGAACTCAAATCACTCTATAAAAAAGATACCTGCATGTGTATGTTTTTTGCAGCTTTGTTCACAATAGCAAGATCATGGAACCAATCATGCTGTCCATAAAAAGAAGACTGGATTTTAAACATGTGGTTCATATACACAATGGAATAACCATTGTGAACAAAATCATAAATTTCACGGCAACCAGGATGGAATTAGAGATTATAACACTGAGTGGTCTTTCACAGAAACAAAGAACTGAGTATCATATGTTCTTACTCATAAGTGGACCGTGACAACTACCATAATACTATAAGAAAAGACTGACAGTGATGAGAAACTTTGGGGG
>NW_007273022.1:0-710 GCF_000164805.1 Carlito syrichta | reverse complement strand
AATCCCTGAGAAGGGACTTGCCTCCCTAAATAAATCAACACCAGAGAAGAGACAAGGCTTTTGCCCCATTCTCCCTGGATGGATCACAGACATGGTACCTGGAGATGCATCAGCCATGTCATGACCATTATAGTAAAAGCTAAATACCCAGGATGGTGAAGAGAAAGTTGGAAAGATCCTGGGATATTAATGATTTCATAAAACTGCCACACAGGCATGGTCAGGTTACCTCCAGACTGCTTGTAACATGAGAAAAATTAACCCAAACTTGGAATGTAGATAGTATTCACCTCACAGGGCAGTTGTGCAAGTTAAATAACATTACAATGATTCAGCTCTTTATAGCGTAGGTGAACATATAATAAATGCTCAAAATCTGGTCCCTATGGCTATTATTATTAACTCAGTTTAACTTGCATGAGTTTCTTCTTTTCTTCTAGAGGAGGGGGTAGGTGGGGAAGGCTATAAAGTAACAATAAGAAATGTAAAGATGTCTATTTCTATAAGCATGGTTAAACGAGACATCATATAATGAGACTGCATTCAGAACTCCATTTTCTATACTTGGAAACTAAATTGCTTGTACCCAGTAGAGAGAGCTGACACTGTGCACAATGACAGACAGCTTGTTACATATATATTTGTTCCAGGGTTCAAAAGCTGTGAATTTACTGTAGTACATGAGTACATGGGAGATGATCTCACAGATG
>NW_007273021.1:0-696 GCF_000164805.1 Carlito syrichta | reverse complement strand
CCATGGGACTGTAGCTGGTACCTAGCTTTCATGTTGAAAGGAATGCAAATGGAGTCAATGTATGCAATGAGTAGCCATTGCAACATTGCCTAGCTTTGCCATGTTTTTCTAGCAGTTTTTTTTTTTGAGTTGGAGTCTCACTCTGTCACCCAAACTGGAGTGCAGTGGCCTCTCCCAGCCACCGCGGCCTTGACCTGCTGGGCTCTGGCGATCCTTCCGCTTCAGCTTTCCGAGTAGCTGGAACTACAGGTGTGCGCTACTGCTGCCAGATAATTTTTGGTTTATTGTCGAGATGAGGTCTCACCAAGTTGCGCTGGTGGGTTTTTAACCCGCGGACTCAGGCAATCCACTCGCCTTGGCCTCCCGAAGTGCTGGGATAACAGGTTGAGCCACCGAGCCTGGCCAGCAGTTTGCTTTAATGTATCCTCTAATCACTAGCCAAGGATACAGCAGGTTCCTCCGAGATAGCTATTGATCATTGTTTTACGTTCCCTCCCCAACTTGTTTTGTAAACAAGTTAACCTGATCAGCACCTCATGACCTTCATGACACAGACCCCATAAACATGGCAACAGTCACGTGACTAACCCACCCATCTGCCTGCTGTGCTTCACCTGATGTCAGTACCTGTGCTTACCTGTCACCTTCATGATGATGTAGAACAGACAACTCCTCGTTCACCTAAAGACCTGCCCG
>NW_007273020.1:0-457 GCF_000164805.1 Carlito syrichta | reverse complement strand
TACTTTTTATAAATTTATTGTAGAGATGAGGTCTCTCCAAGTTGGACAGGCGGGTCTCAAAACCACCAGGCTCAGGCAATCCACTCACTTTAGCTTTTCAAGGCGCGGAATTACAGGATGAGCCACCGAGCCTGGCTTAGAAGCATTTCTTTTTCTCCACATCCACACCAGTATCTGTTGTGATTTGTTTTATTAATGATGGCCATTCTTACAGGGGTTAGTGGTATTTCAGTGTGCAAGCGATAGCATTGCTCTGATGATGAATGAGAGTGAGCATCTTTTCAAGTGTCTGTTGGCTGCCTGCATATCTCCTTTTGAGCAGTGTCTATTAATGTCTTTAGCCCACTTTTTAAAGGGATTGCTTGTTTTTTTACTTCCGGCGCGTTTGAGTTCCTTGTAGATCTTAGATGCTAGACCTTTGTCAGATATACAGTTGGCAAATTATTTTCCCATTCTG
>NW_007273019.1:0-523 GCF_000164805.1 Carlito syrichta | reverse complement strand
TCTTGAGCTCTTGGATCCCGGCCGTAGACTCGCTTTGGCTTCCCAAAGTGCCGGGATGACGAGTGTGACTGGTGGCGTGAGACCCGAGATTTTAAATCCCAGAGACCACAGAGAGCCGGCTCCGATGCGAACACGTGAGGGTCTTTATTCGGGCTCGAGTCTGGGCTCGCGTTTGAAGCCGACGCGGCGACTTCGGGGACGAGAGACCCGACCCGGGCTGACACGCGCCTTTTATACGTCGTTCTGAAGGGGCGGGGTGGCTTCGTTTTCCTTATATCCTTTTTTCCTTACAGAGACCACACTTGTATGCCGGCAACCTTTTTACATCTTTCCTTTGCTTTTTGCTTTCTTTCTTTTTAACCTTTTATAGATGACCTTTTTCCTTTTTCTTTTGTTAGGGTCGGAGTCTCGCTCCGTCATCCAGACTGGGGTGCGGTGGCACGCTCCCGGCCGCCGCGGCCTCGGCCTGCTGGGCTCTGGCGATCCTTCCGCCTCAGCCTCGGCCTTCAGGGTAGCCGGAACT
>NW_007273018.1:0-414 GCF_000164805.1 Carlito syrichta | reverse complement strand
GTGACTGTGAATGGGATTATGCCTTTTATTTGGTTCTTTGCCTGTTTGTTGTTGATGTATATGAATACAAGTATCTTTTGCACATTGATTTTGTGGCCAGAGACTGCTAGTCCTTCTTCAGTTCAAGGAGGTTTTTAAAAGTTTCTCTTGGATTTTTGAGGTAGAGGATCATATTGTTAGAAAAGAGAGGTAACAACTTCCTCTTTTCCTATTTGGATACCCCTGATTTCTTTCACTGGACTAATTGCTCTAACTAGGACTCCCAACACTATGTTGAACAGGATGGGTGAGAGTGCAGTCTTGCCTTGTTTCAGTTTTCAGGGGAAACACTTCCAATTTCTGTCTGTTTAATAATATGTTGGTTGTGGGTTTATATCGTAGAAGGCTATATTTTAAGGTATGTTCTATCTGTGT
>NW_007273017.1:0-504 GCF_000164805.1 Carlito syrichta | reverse complement strand
AAAAAAAAAAATATGGTTCCACACAAACATTTCATCTGTTGAAAGTACTCCAGAAAAATTAGATATATTCAGTGCAAAATCCAGATGTACTCTCTTTTAACAGATCCATATAAGCATTTTATTTCTTCCTTAAATGGAAAATTTTAATCTTCCTTTGTTATGATTACCAGTAAACACTGTTGTTTTATGTTTAGGGGCAATAGTACACGAAAGATAAGTTTCTTAAATCTTAGAAATATAGTCAATGGTAAGATATGAAACCTATATGGAGGATGAGCTCCACTGAGGGAATAGTAATCATGTCTATCGATTTATAGTAGCAGATCCATGTTAGTATAGTCTGGGGAATACCCTTATTTAGTGAGTAAAATCGTCCACACAGACTAATTTCTTATTTCTTTTTCTTGTTACTTTTTTTCCTATTTGTTAACTTTTTAAAAATACTGTTGCCTGAATTTTTATGATTTGATATGTATAAGAAAAATGTGACTGTGATCCAACTAT
>NW_007273016.1:0-681 GCF_000164805.1 Carlito syrichta | reverse complement strand
AAATCAAAAATAATCCAGGCATGGTAGCACATGCCTGGAGTTTCTAGGTACTAGGAAGGCTGAGGTGGAAGGATTGCCCGAGTCTAGGTTACAGAGTGAGACTCCAACACACACACAAAGAATGAGACAACACTGGTCATCTGAAGGGGGAGATCGAAAGGGGGTAAGGGAGCCCGGCTCGGTGGCTCAGCCTGTAATCCCGCGCCTTTGGGAAGCTGAGGTGAGTGGGTTGCCTGAGCCCGCAGGTTCGAGACCGGCCCGGGCAGGCGAGACCTCATCTCTACAATAAAATCAAAAAATTAGCCTGGTGTTTTAGCGCATGCCTGTAATTCCGGCCACTAGGAAGGCTGAGGCGGAAGGATCGCCAGACCCCAGCAGGTCGAGGTTGCGGTGGCCGGGAGCGGCCACTGCACTCCAGTCTGGGCGACAGAGTGAGACTCTAACTCAAAAAAAAAAAAAAAAAGAAAAAGAAAAAGAAAGGGGGTAAGGATTAAACAACTATTCCTAGGATAACACGTTAACTACTTGGGTAAGAAATTCAATAGAAGCCTAAACTTCACCGAGTGACAAACTTGAAATTAAAAAGAAGCATATATATATATATATATATCCACACAGCACCCATAAAACATGCGGGATCAAAGACAGAGGAACCAGAGACATATTCAACAGGAAACTAGG
>NW_007273015.1:0-717 GCF_000164805.1 Carlito syrichta | reverse complement strand
TCCCGTCACCTGGTGTTTCATAGATATTGAGCGTTTTCCATGTGCTGTGTAGGCTACGATGATTGATACAAATATTTGTGGAGTAGATGAATGAATCCTTTTCCTTGGCCCTTTCCACCTCCCATGGCAGTGTTGCTCTGTCGTCCCTGGGTCCAACCACAGGACTCGATTCTGGCAGCTCACTAACTGCAGTGGACAGACTGGGTCCAGCGCTGACCTGTAAACTCCTATAGCACAGCGACTGTCTGAACAAATTACTTCTATGTCCAGGAACCAGCAGCCTTCCTTCAGTTAAGTGGGGGTTTCATGTTTGTTTGGATTTGCTTTATTTGAATAGGTCTGCTACTGCAGGCACTAGCCCTAGTTGGTAGGGATACAAAGATGAACAACACAATGAATTTGCTACTGCTCAGTGGGAGAGAAGGAACAAGACAAGCAGTTTAATGCTTTTATGATAAAGTTAGCATCCAGGGTCTGGGTACTTGGGAACATGGGGAAGGGATTTTTAACTCAGGAAGTCAGAGAAAGTGTCCCATCTATGTTGAGAAAATGATTGGTTGATTAAATTCACAAATAGGACACGATGACTGTAATCCCGGCAGTTTTGGAAGCCAAGACAGGAAGATCAATTGAGCCAGGAGTTTGAGATCAGCCCAGGCAACATAGCCAGAACCTATCTCTACAAATAAATATTAAAATAGATAAATGAATGACCGG
>NW_007273014.1:0-749 GCF_000164805.1 Carlito syrichta | reverse complement strand
TTTCCCAGATATCCAATCCCTAAGAACTTATGCAGCCACAAAACCATCTCTACATGAAACACTCAAGAAAGTACTAAACACAGAAGAAAAGGAAAAAAGAACAACGTTCTTCACAAGAGTACAGGGAAAAGAATAAAATATACACGAACCAACCCCAAAAGCAAAAGAAAGACAAAAAAAGAAAAAGAAAAAAGAAAAAACCAAGTGGAAGAACAATAACTCAATAAAAACTCCATGATAGGGATGAACTCTCACATTTCAATAATTAGTCTGAATGTGAATGGACTAAACGCACCACTGAAAAGACATAGAATGACAAAATGGATAAAATATCACCAGGCAACAATATACTGCCTTCAAGAGACCCATCTCACTAGAAAGGACATACACAGACTCAAAGTAAGAGGATGGGAAACAAATTTTCAGGCGAATGGAACACAAAAGAAAGGAGGAGTCGCGATCCTAATTTCAGACAAAATACCATTTAAGCTATCAAAAATTAAAAAAGATACAGAGGGCCACTACATAATGATAAAAGGTTCACTCCATCAACAAGAAATATCTATCCTAAACATATATGCACCCAACATAGGCGCACCAACATTCATAAAGCAACTTCTAGGAAAACTAAAGAAAGACATTGACTCTAACACCATAATAACTGGGGACTTTAATACACCACTCACAACCTTAGACAGATCATCAGGACAAAAAATCAGCAAGGAGATCCGGAACCTCAATGAGACTCG
>NW_007273013.1:0-862 GCF_000164805.1 Carlito syrichta | reverse complement strand
TTTCTCTTTCTGAAGATGAATGAGCATGTGATAAAATTTCTCCAATGAACTGCCTCTGGGAGAGGAAATTTGTTGTGGAGAATGTGTGAGAAGTAAGCAGTAAGTGTAAGCAAAGGTCAGATTGATGTTATCACTGAGGTTTTCCTGGAGTGGAGACAATTACTCCTTGTTTGTTTGGCTATTAATCCGGAATTGTGTGTGGGTGTGCAAGTCTTCTGAAATGCATTATGCCGGCTCCTTAGAGTCCAAATCGAGTACAATGATAGAGTTTCAGTGTATATTTTAAGCCAGGGTACAACGAGTTGATTTATAAATATTTTACCATAATGATTCATGAATTGCCTTATCGGCCAGCCAAATTTTTTGGATAAATAACATCATCCTCATGGAATTAGTTCTCTAATCCATCGTTATATATTAATAATCTTTAAAGTACTAAGTTTCATGTGATCTTATATTTTTTATCTAATCAGGATATATCTTGGATGATATAATTTGAAATTTCTAAGGCAGCCTCTTTTTGTCAATAGTTTAATTTTCCTGTTTTAAAGTTCATTTGAGGGAAAAGACACAGATGGTGTCATCAACCCAAAAGAATAAATGTAAGCCCAGCTGTCTCTATCTCCACCACACATATTGAAAGAGAAGTTATGGTAATTTTTCAATTTGGTTCAAATTATTATTTCCCTGGTAATTGCGCAAATGTGTACCTGTTAAAATATCAGTTGATATAAAATAGTAAACAAAATAGCAAGTATTTATGCTGTGAACATCATTTTGTCTTTTCATTAGATGTAAGTGTTCATTTCTTAGACATGAACATTTATTTTAAGCAGGCAGTTTGGCAAAATATCAACAACGA
>NW_007273012.1:0-705 GCF_000164805.1 Carlito syrichta | reverse complement strand
GTCTTAAGGATGGCTGCATGTCTTGGATAATCTGTATCAGCGATAAATAAGCAAAGTACTGCTATAGATTTAAAGCCCCCACCACGTCAGGTGGCATAAGTAAGCTTTCATGAAGCGTCTGATAAGTGAACGAGTGGATCTGTATGTGATAAAAAAACAGCGTGATGGTTTATCTTCTGTATCAATATGACTGGACCTTGAGATGCTTAGATTCTAGTGTAACGTGATTTCTGGTGCATTTGTGAGGATATATCCGGAAAACACTGGTATGTGTCTTAGTGACTGAACAAGCAGATGCTTCTCCATAACGAGGGTGGGTGGGATTCAGTCCACTGAGGGCTTGAAGGTACAAAATAAGAGGAGGGAGAATTTTATCCCTCCACTTCACTGCTTCAGCTGGAACATTGGTCCCTCTTGTTCTTGCCCCGGGGTTGACCTCACGGCTCTCCTGTTCCTTGAGCCTCTGGACTCAGCCTGAGCCTCACTACTGACTTTTCTGGGCCTCCAGGTCGCAAAGAGCACATCCTTGGATGCTCAGCCTTCGGCATCCCAGGAGCCGATTCTGATTCTCAGAAAAACCGTGGTGAACACAGACAGCCTGTGTGCATAAGGTATCTTCACACTGTGTACGATACCTCTTTACATCATGTTTGTCATCGAAAGGACAAAAGGCCAGCCATGGCAGCCCAATCCTGGCATCCCAGC
>NW_007273011.1:0-351 GCF_000164805.1 Carlito syrichta | reverse complement strand
TCTTGTGGCAATTCCAGAGACATAGTTTAGGGAAATTAAAATAATGAGTTACCGCATACATGTTGATAAAGTAGTGTTATAATATGATGGAATGTGTAATTATAGATGCAGTATCAATTTGCCTAACAAATTAAATGCAATATCCATTTTAATAAAACTCATGTACTTTGCAAAAATGGGACCTTAATGAATCTATATTTATAATAAGTCATGAGAGCCAGAGTGGCATTGGTATAGCTAAGTCATCAGTAATGAGCGTGATACATGGATGTCCTTGTATCCATTCTGAGAATGACAGTATCCTTTGTCCCCCCTTCTGTTCCTTTCTACTTCCCTTCTTGCATCCCTCTA
>NW_007273010.1:0-822 GCF_000164805.1 Carlito syrichta | reverse complement strand
CCAAGCAGGAGATATCACACTTTTAGACTTCAAACTTTACATGACTACAGTAACAAAAACAGCCTGATATGGTACAAGAATAGGCATATAGACCAATGGAACAGGACAGAGACTCCAGAAGCAAAGCCTCAATTCCTCAATCAACTCATCTTTGACAAAGCCTCCAACAAAAACCCCTGGAGAGAGGAGAACCTATTCAGTAAATGGCACTGAGAAAACTGACTGAGCACATACAGAAGATTGAAACAGGATCCCTACTTATCACCATACACAAAAATTAACTCTAAATAAATCAAAGACCTAAGCGTAAAACCTCCAACTATAAGAATCTTAGAAAGCTCAGGAGACACCCTTATGGAAATTAGAACTGGGAAGCAATTGCTATGCAGAACCCTAAAGGCCAATACCTTAAGAAATAAGGTAGACAAGTCGGACCTCATCAAACTAATGAGTTTCTGCAAAGCAAAGTAAACCACCAAGAGAGCAAGGAGAGAGCCCCCAGAATGGGAAAAAATATTTGCCATCTGTATATCTAACAAAGACCTAACATCTAGGATCTACAAGAAACTCAAACATGCCAAAAGGAAACAACAAACAGCCCCTTTAAAAAGTGGGCAAGACATGAATAGACACTTCTCAAAAGAAGATATACGGGCAGTCAACAGACACATGAAAACGTGCTCGGCCTTAGTAATCATCAGAGAAATGCAAATCAAACCCACATTGATACACCACTAAAAATGACCATCATTAATAAAACAATAGAGTTCCGGTAAGATGACAACTGCAAGGGCGAGACCCTGAGATTCTCCGAAAGTAAGT
>NW_007273009.1:0-830 GCF_000164805.1 Carlito syrichta | reverse complement strand
GGAATATGGTAAGACCAGTGAATTCCATGATTCTGGGCCCATCACCACATTTATTTCTGTAAAGTAAGTTTCATGATCAGAAGTAATGATGATAGCCGGGCTCGGTGGCTCAGCCTGTAATCACGTGCCTTTGGGAGGCTGAGGTGAGTGGATTGCCTGAGCCCGCGGGTTAGAGACCCGCCTGGGCAGTGAGACCTCATCTCTACAATAAATCCAAAAAATCAGCCGGGCGTGGTATCACATGCCTGTAATTCCCGCTACTTGGAAGGCTGAGGCGGAAGGATAGCCGGAGCCCAGCAAGTCGAGGCTGCGGTGGCCGGGAGCAGTCACTGCACTCCAGTCTGAGCGACAGAGTGAGACTCCAACTCAAAAAAAAAAGTAATGATGATGAATAAGATATTCTGAGCCGGGCTCGATGGCTCAACCTGTAATCCCGCGCCTTTGGGAGGCTGAGGTGAGTGGATTGCCTGAGCCTGCGGGTTCGAGACAGGCCTGGGCAGGCGAGACCTCATCTCTACAATAAAAATCAAAAATTTAGCCGTACATGGTAGCGCCCGCCTGTAATTCCGGCTGCTTGGAAGGCTGAGGCGGAAGGATTGCTGGAGCCCAGCCGGCAAGGCTGCGGTGGCCGGGAGCGGCCACTGCACTACAGTCTGGGTGACAGAGTGAAACTCCAACTCAAAAAAAAAGATATTCTGTATGTTCATGAACAGAAGTTTTGGCAGAAGCATTGCATGGGGGGACGGGAAATCCATATTCAGAGTAAGTTTTCCAATAAGAACAAAACACTGTCCCTTCCAAGATGGAAGTGATCCAATGTAATCAACCTG
>NW_007273008.1:0-772 GCF_000164805.1 Carlito syrichta | reverse complement strand
GACGGGCATGGTAGGACGCGCCCGTAGTTCCAGTTACTTGGAAGGCGGAGGCGGAAAGAATGCTGGACCCAAAAGGCCCAAGGCTGTGATGGCTGAGAGCATACCACTGCATCCAGTCTGGGTGACAGAGTGAGAATCCAACTCAAAAAAAAAAAAAGAAGAAGAATCATTTATGTTGTGATGAGCATTATTATTTCCTTTTTTCCTAAACTCCTGAGTACTATTTTATCATATGATACAGGTTGGATTCAGTGACTTATGACTGCAACTCCAATATTATGGGAGTCTTATCTAGGAGAATTGCTTGAGGCCAGAAGTTTGAGACCAGACTGATAAGCGTAGCAAGATCCCATGCCTGGAACACACTGGCACCTCTAGCTGTTCAGGAAGCTGAGAAAGGAGGATCGTTGAGCCCAAGAATCTGAGAATGAAACCACGACTGCAAGCCAGACAGGGCAACAAAATGAGACCCTGTCTATAAAACACAAAATATGTTGATCTACAGGAGATAAACCTTGAATTAGAAAACTTGAATCTCTTATAATGGACAGTAAGCCCATCTGCTCTGCCTTAGAGTGAGACATTTAAAAAAATATACTAGGCATTTAGGATTTCTGCATTTTGTTCTGGAGTGAGACACTGTCTCTTTATTTTAAAGCTATAAACAGACTTATTATTTGCTACTTAGGGAGGAAAAGTCTGTATCACCAAAGCTGTTGTCTATTGATACATTGTTGAAAACAACAAAAACCAGTGTGCCTTACAAGATATG
>NW_007273007.1:0-495 GCF_000164805.1 Carlito syrichta | reverse complement strand
GACTAGATTAGATCTTACAGGTGGCTTGTCCCTTGGGTGCCACAGACTCATCTAAGATTTCAGACTAAAACTCTCCAGGTGGCAGAGATCAGCCATGAATTTGTACCTGAGTTCCAAGCATGACAAAGAAAGGACACACTCTCATCTTTGACTCCTGTTCAAAGGGAAAGTCAGCTTTGTGGTTACTGCTCCTGAGGGGCCAATGTTGACAAGGAAGGAACAGTCAAATGGGACCAATTATGCTTAGTGGGTACCTCATGCCTTCACAAAGCCCAGCCCTTTGATGGAGGGCATTAACATTTGTTGACTGCCCATCACTTGACAAACATGGTACTATAATTCCATTTCACCTCCTGACAACCTCAACAGGCATCACCTGCATTTTTCAGATGGGAAGATGGAGGTTTAGTGAAAAAATATCCTCTCAGTAAGGTCAAGAGCCACAAAGTGACTAAACCATCAGGACACCAGAAACAATGCACCATGACACTCTGG
>NW_007273006.1:0-383 GCF_000164805.1 Carlito syrichta | reverse complement strand
TTTGCTGTACTTTATATTAAAATATCTCCCTACGTACATAAATCAAGCTACTTGACCCAAATGTCTGATTTAGGAAAGAATTGAGCTATCTAGCAAACTTTTCCCACCTACAGCTACCACCTTCAAAGGAATTAACATTACAATGCTGACAAAAATCTGCCAGTTGCTTTTGAACAATGTTCAATAAGCTCACTATATTGACTCTATTGAAACTCAAACAGGTACCAAAATTGGAGTAATTACACACAGCTCAGTACAGTATAATGTTAGTCTTCCTCATGTAAAAGCTAACCAATGAAAGAAAACATATCAAGTATTCAAGACTTGATTTCAGGAAAACCACATTTAAAAATTACTACTACATTATTTTCCTCATGTCATCT
>NW_007273005.1:0-790 GCF_000164805.1 Carlito syrichta | reverse complement strand
TTTTAAAAGCTTTCTTTTTAAAGGAGGTGCTTTAAGTTTCAATTAGTTTGCATGTTTTTCCATAAAACAAACTCTTATCTCAAGCTTTTAGAGACTATTTTTTAAAAAGCAGTATTAATAGAGCAAGTAGCATATGAGTGCTTGTGATACTGACAAAAGCTAGGGATTAGAAATATTCATTAAGGATGCTTTAAACACTGCAATTCCAGTACTCCAAGTGAAAAAAAGTGACCTATTTTCTCTGCTTTCTTGGCATAGTTATATATCTTAGTACATATATCCTTGGCATATTTAGATCTATTGTAGATGTATAGAAAATTATTGTAACAGATAATTTGTTCCTCAAACAAGTGTAAATGATGAAAATAAAGACTGACATCTAATTTTAAAATGCTTTCACTTATAAATGTGACATCTGAGTAGACTGTGAACAGGCATACCATGATCAAAAAATTATTTATAAGTAACTCCTCAGAGCAATTTAATGACAATTTAGTTAAACAAATGGGGTAAATCTGAAACTTAGCACTGGCAGGAATTAGCATCATTTGCAGAAATAAAAGAAACAGAATGTGATGTACTTCCACTGCAAAGGCTAAGATAATTGTACACTATAGCCCAGGCTTCAGTTCTTCTCTCCACCTGATGTCCTGCACAAGTTGGTTTTGGAGAGAACCAGGAAGAAACACGCTTAACTCTTACCACAGTCTGAATGTGTGTCAGAATATTGGTGGCAACCAGGTCTTGTGTGAAGCCAGTCGTCAGATCCCAGGAGTCAGTATCACTGAGG
>NW_007273004.1:0-449 GCF_000164805.1 Carlito syrichta | reverse complement strand
AATAAATAATGTAAAATGATACGACCTCTTGAACATAGAAAAAATCTACATGACCTGGGATTTGGAAATGAGTTTTTAAATAAAACCCCACTAGTATTATTCATGAATACAAAATTGGTATGCTGAATATTATTAAAACTACTCTGTGAAAGAAAATAAGAAATTAAAAAGACAGAGAAAGCATTTGCAAAATGTATATGTGCTAAGGAACTTATATTCAAAATATGTTATGAGAGGATCCCCCACAAAAGAAAATGGAATTATTTTTGAAGGAGTGATCCGATGTAATACACTCGAATTTATTCCTTCAGATCAAACTAGAAACCAGAGTTTTTATCTGAAAGCCAGATGCACACTACAACGCCCGGCTAATTTTTTTATTTATTTTAGAGATGAGGTCTTGCCAAGTTGTCCAGGTGGGTCTCGAACCCGCGGACCTGAGCCCGGCC
>NW_007273003.1:0-734 GCF_000164805.1 Carlito syrichta | reverse complement strand
CAATCGACAAACGCGCTGGGAGACGCGGAGTCCGGAGTAGAGACCACACGGTGACCTTGGGCTTGCTTGTGAAGCCATCGTTTGCTTGTTGCCTGTTTTCTGATGCAAGACTATCTGGGCTCCGTTTTCGAAGAACTGTCTTGGAACCATTTTTTATTCCATTCATCCAACGACAGAAGGTTGGACACGGCCCATTTTGCAAAAATACGTGCAATTCTTGAATTGGAAGGCTGGGAAGAAAAGTTCAAATGACAGGTCTTTTCTACACAGTCCTACTTCTTATGGCTGATGCAGGCTGATAAAGTCACTTTCTTTTTCCTGAAAAACTATTAACGATTGTTTCTAAACATTTAGTGGAAAGTTCGAAAAGCAGGCCACTAAGGAGAAACACATCACCCATCAAAGTAGGCATATGTTGCCTGTAGGATAATCTGATGATCAGGATTTTAGGTTCCCTCTTGGAACAATGAGAAAAATCACTTCACAGCTTAATTTCAAAGTAGTAACGCAGATAACTGACTTTTAAAGGACTTTGCAAACAGTAAGGTCCAGGTTATAACAAATAATCGTTAAAATGCTACCATAGCAACTTAATCTAAGAGAATATATTTTATTGGGGGGATAAATTAGGCTATAAATGAAATGAGCGCTGAACAAGACATACAGATCACAGAATTGATATTTCTTCTCTAGGAGAAAACATGAAGAGCTTGAAACAATTTGCGAATATACTG
>NW_007273002.1:0-756 GCF_000164805.1 Carlito syrichta | reverse complement strand
CAAAGCTGGAGGTATCACACTACCAGATTTAAACTTACTATAAAGCTACATATCAAAATAGCCTGGTATTGGTACAAGAGCAGGAATATAGACTAATGGAATAGAATTGAGATTCCAGAAGCAAACCTCAATTTTTCAACATACTCATCTTCAACAAAGTCTCCCCCACCCACCACTGGAGAGATGAGAACCTATTCGGTAAATTACCTATTTGGTAAATTGACCACAGGCATAAGATTCATAAAGGACCCCTATCTATCTCTATACACAAAAATTAACTCTAAATGGATCTGAGACCTAAATGTAAAACCTCAAACCATAAGAACCTTAGAAAATGCAGGAGACACCCTTATGGAAGTTGGAACTGGCAACCAATTCCTGGACAAAACCTGAAATGCACAGGCTATAAGAGATAAGATAGAGAAGCGGGACCTCATTAAACTGACAAGCTTCTGCAAAGCCATAGAAATCATCAAGGGAAACAGCCCACAGACTGGGAATAAATATCTGCCAACTCCATGTCTGACAAAGGTTTAACATCAAGGATCTACACAGAACTCAAACATGCTGTAAAGAAAAAAAACAAACAGCCTCATTACAAAGTGGGCAAAAGATATGAATGGATACTTCTCAAAAGAACACATATGAACATCCAACAGATACATTTAAAAAAATTTCAGTCTCACTAGTCATCAAGGAGATGCAAGTTAAAACTACCTTTAGATACCACCCAACTGCAGTCAGAATGGCCATCGA
>NW_007273001.1:0-840 GCF_000164805.1 Carlito syrichta | reverse complement strand
TGCTTTTAGATACTAATTTTATTTTAGTTTTGAATATATATATATACCCTAAAGTGGGATTTCTGGGTCAAATAATAGCTTTATTTTTAATTTTTTGAGAAACCATTTTACTGTTTTCCTTTTGCCTTCAGAGTTAGAACCCCAATATAAAACTAGGAGGATAAAACCCATTGGCACGGGATTGTAAATGACAGGGAGGTGAGATCCCAAATAGAATGTGCAATAAAAAGCAAAATCATTAAATTAATACAATACACCTAATCTACAAAAGTTATCAAAATTATGAGTGTAAATTACCAGGATCAGTTCCAAGATTTCCATGTGGCAGGGAGAGTGCATGCTTTGCTTACAGTTTGGGGTCAAAAGGTCAGTTGTTCACGACTTTAAGAATACCACTTTGAAATGCACATGGTAGTGTCTGTTCAGCAAACTCCACATCCCTTTTGTTTTCTTTGTATTTCTTTTTTTAGCTACTAGCGAGCCTCTGGGGAAGCAATATATACAATTAAATATGATCCATCCTGAATATATTTGAATTTTAGAGACAACTGTGATATTTTTAAAAACTCATCTTCCTACTGCTTATTCATTTATTTAATGCCAATTAATATCCCCTTGATGTGTTATTTTTTCATTCTCAGCTGAGGGCGGGCTCAGTAGCGCCGCCTGTCATCCCAGCAGTTTGGGAGGCCAAGGCGACTGGACTGCCTCTGCCTGAGGGTTTGAGAACACCCCAGGCAAATTGGCGTGACCTGCTCTCTACAATAAAATTTAAAAATTAGCCAGGGGTGCTAGGGCACCTGCAGTTCTGGGTACCTTGAAGTCTGAGGCAGCAGGATC
>NW_007273000.1:0-668 GCF_000164805.1 Carlito syrichta | reverse complement strand
TCAGCCTTCCAAGTAGCTGGAACCACAGGCCTGCACTACCATGCCTGTTTTTTTTTTTTCATTGTAGAGATTAGGTATTGCCAAGTTGTCCAGGTTGGTTTCAAACCCCTAGGCTCTGGCAGTCTTCTCACCTCCACCTCCCAAAATGCTGGGATTACAAATGTGAGTCACCATGTCCAGCAGCTCATGAATTTTACCAGTGGGAAAGGCTTTCTTTACACAGCCTGGTGTGTGTGACTCCTCCTAAGAGACAACCTCTTCATACTCCTGCTTATGTTTTGTATTGCACATGTGATTTTCAATTGCAGCTGTGGATGATGATCACTTTAGGAATAAAAAGCCAAGTGCGGCACTGTTGTTTTGTATTAACTCTTTGATGAATTCTGCCAGGATTTAAGTGAGATTCACCTGCTCTTACATCATAGGATCTTTTGGGGATCTCTGCACATTGTGTTAGCAACTTCAAGACAATGGCTTTACCTTTCTGGTTTTCAAATGTTGGAAACCTTCAAAGCATCACATCTATCTCAGCTCACCTGGCCATTCTTTGGTTTGTAAGCTAACTGAAAACCTTTTCCTTTGAGGCTTCTGTTCTCATTCCATTCTGGTGGACTCTTCTCCCAGAGTGCCCCTGTAGTGAGTGGACATGTGTCATTAGGGCCCTGGCA
>NW_007272999.1:0-841 GCF_000164805.1 Carlito syrichta | reverse complement strand
ATTCCAGCAACCGGTACAGATAATGTGGGCGGGGAGGAAGGAGAAGAGGGAGGGAAAAGAGGATGGGGAGGGAAGGGGCAGAAAATGGGAGGGGTAGGGAAGAGGAGGAGGGGCGTGTCAGCTGCTGAGTCTGAGCAGAAGCCTTTTTGACTTCCTCTAGCTGCAGAGACTGAATCTGGACTTGGGTTGCAATAAAGAGAAATTTGGCAACAGTGGTTCATGCACTTTGGAGTTTGTTCAGTGACCACATAAATGCTGGTGTCTCTTTGACTTACGATTTTTAAGGATGTTTAAGGTCACTTTCTACCTACTCTGCTTTCAGCAAAACACAATGTGTGTTTAGTCAGCATTATGGCACTAGGGAAACTAGCTACATCTCAACATATTCTATTTTCCAGAGTTACACAGTGATAATGACTTTTCTGTAACATTTCTTTTGCTTTCAGCATTTGGCCTCAACGGCATTTTCTGTCAGCATGGCATATATCCATCTGAAGCCAGTACTGAAGTGCAAAAAGGTGGACTCAACTTGCTCGTAACAACTTATTTGAGTTTCTAAAATGCCTAATAATGTGGTGGGCAAGTAAACGGTATTTACTCACTGGAACAACTTGATTTTCTTCAGACCTAGGATTCATATTTTCTAGCATCTCAAATTGTCATTTTTCAGCTTTGTACATAAATTTGTAAAAGATATGACCATCTTAAATATAGTGATTGTCAATTGGGAGGAAGTAGATGATATATACATGAAACGAAATCTCAGACTTGCCCCACCATCCCCCCCTTTTGAGGGGGATGAACATTTTGTTGTTAGGACTCTGATAGGGCTCAACAAAAC
>NW_007272998.1:0-546 GCF_000164805.1 Carlito syrichta | reverse complement strand
GGTAGTGTGCGCCTGGCTTTCAGATAAAAAACTCTGACTTCTAGTTTGATCTGGAGGAATAAATTCGAGTGTATTACATCGGATCACCCCTTCAAAACTGATTCCATTTTTTTGTGGGGGATCCTCTCATAACGTATTTTGAATATAACTTCCTTAGCACATATACAATTTGCATATGCTTTGTCTGTCTTTTTAATTTCTTATTTTCTTTCACAGAGTAGTTTTAATAACATTCAGCATGCCAATTTTGTATTCATGAATAATACTAGTGGTGTTTTATTTAAAAACTCATTTCCAAATCCCAGGTCATGTAGATTTTTTCTATGTTCAAGAGGTCGTATCATTTTACATTATTTATTTATTTTATAAATTTCATGTTCAGCTAATTTTTGTAGAACGTCAAAATCTGTGTCTAAGTTCACTTTTTACATGTGGAGGTCCAATTTTTCCAGCACCATTTATTTACGAGCCAGTTTCTAAACTCTCTATTCTGTTTTGTTGATTAATGCATTCCTTCACCAGTAGATTTTTCTGACTAAAAATAAC
>NW_007272997.1:0-720 GCF_000164805.1 Carlito syrichta | reverse complement strand
GGAGAATAATACATTCAAGTAAAAGTAGTCGCCTTTATTCTATTAATACCAATGAAGATAATTCATTTGAAAAGTCTTCTTTGCATCAAAGCATTTAGGTTACAACACAAAGACTGAGCCTACAGTTTTGTAATGAAGGAGGACAAATACAGTGGTTGCAATAAGGTAGAATAATAATCTTTCCATATTATGTCACAAAACTCCCAATAGATGTGTGCAGGAGCACTAATTCAACATCACAGGAACAAACATTGCCACTATTTCTATAGTTTTTTGCTAACTTCACAAATGCATAATATATGCAAAACATACTATTGAGTTTCAGTTTCCATCCATCAAACTCAGTGTCAATTATGTCTGGTGTGGCATTATATCTAGTGTGGCACCGTGACTCATGCCTGTCATCCCAAAGCTTTAGAAGGCTGAGGTGTGAAGATTGCCTGAGGTTGGGAGATGAAGACCAGCCTAGGCGGCATAGAAGGACTCTGTCCCTACACAATTAAAAAAAATAGTGGATGAGATGGCATAATCCTTAGCCCAGCTACTGGAGAGGCTAAGGCAGGAAGATGGCTGGAGCCAAGGAGTTTGAGCCTGCAGGGAGTGTGATCACACCACTGCACCTCAATTTGAGTGACAGAGCAAGACTCCATTTTTAATGAACAATTAATAACAAAAGTAACAAAAAAATGTTATCACTGCTTCTTGGCATTTTTACCTGGA
>NW_007272996.1:0-337 GCF_000164805.1 Carlito syrichta | reverse complement strand
GTATTTCACAGCTTTGACCAGTAGGGTGGGGCAGAAGCATTCATCAAGCTGGCCACAGGGTAAAGGGCCTAGGACGTCACGCAATATGCAAAAGCCATACGAATCACAAAGTTTACGATGACATGGGCACAAAAGTCATATAACTCACAAGGCTTATGATCACATCGATACTGTGTTATTCAAACTTATAACCACTCAGAAAAGGGGAGTAAAAGGAGATTCACATCTTTCAGTTGAAGGAGCATAGACTACAGGGAAGTCAAGGATCTCCTGAAGCTCCTTACTGGGAGTGCTTAGGTGGTAAGGGGAAGCACGCTTTTCACGAGCTCTCACGAAC
>NW_007272995.1:0-752 GCF_000164805.1 Carlito syrichta | reverse complement strand
CCAGTCTGGGCGACAGAGTGAGACTCCAACTCAAAAATAAATAAATAAATAAATAAAATAAAAATGAAAATATTGGCTTCTGTTTCCAAACAAGGGCATGCTGGATCCAGATATGAATAGGACAAAGTGGGCCTCCAAGAAGCACACAGCCGAGCAGACTGAGAGGTAGCCAGGGGACGTTTTATGCCCAGTACGTGGTGACTTGGGTGGGGGCAGGGAGAGGAGGGAGGTGGGTGGGGAAACAGGATCAAACTCTGGGATGCTGGAGGAAGAACAGGAAACACCAGATCAGTCATAGGAGGAGGGAGGGGAGGGCTTCACGTGCAAATTTGGTTTCTTCATTTTCTCTGCCCCCTCTGCCTCCACCCCTATTTATTTGGTCTATTTTACATTCTGGGATGAAAGTCCCTTTTTGGGGTCATCAGTTGATGGCCAGGAAGCCAAAGGGCAGGACCAGAATACGTGACTTCAGGTCCCCGTAGAAAGTCCCACATGGGCCCCGGGGACCAGTGACATGGCCTGATCTTCTCTCGTCTCGTCGATGCCCAGCTAGGGCGGAGGAAGCAGGGCTAGCCGGGTGGAAGAATGACTCGAGGAAAGAATCTGTGGAGAGCAGAGTCCCAGAAGAATCTCCCGTGTGGAACCCGATCGCTCTCAGGCTCCCCAGAGGGAAGGAAGAGGAGGAGGAGGAGGAGAAGCAGCCGGCAGAACCTGGGAAGCAGGGGTGCTGTTCTCAAAGGGAATGTTTAAAA
>NW_007272994.1:0-433 GCF_000164805.1 Carlito syrichta | reverse complement strand
TGAGCACCTGCATAGTAGAAGATGTGGAATAGGTAAAGTCCCGTGACTTGATGTTGTCAAACTTTTCTTTTTTTTTCCAACTCGGAGTCTCACTCTGCAGAAGGATTTCCTGAGCCCAGAATGGAGTGCAGTGGCATGCTCATAGTCACTGCAGCCTCCACCTACAGGGCTCAGGTGATACTTCTGCCTCAGCCTTCCAAGTAGTTGGAACTATAAGCATGCGCCACCACAACTGGCTAATTTTTTGATTTATTGTAGAGATGAGGTCTCGCCAAGTTGCCGAGGCTGGTCTCGAACCTGTGGGCTCAAGCAGTCCTCTCACTTCAACCGCACTCCAGTCTGGGCGACAGAGTGAGACTCCAACTCAAAAATAAATAAATAAATAAATAAAAAATAAAAATGAAAATATTGGCTTCTGTTTCCAAACAAGGCC
>NW_007272993.1:0-826 GCF_000164805.1 Carlito syrichta | reverse complement strand
ATGCAGTGCACTATGACTGCTAAGAGGATGTGGATAGACTTAAGGGTTACCATTTCAGCATCTCTTTCATCAGGATCCCTGGTGTTGGTGGTGATTATATCCCTTGCCTTTCACTTGGTATTGGCACCAAGAATACATCTCTAACCTTGTCTTGTAATGTTTAGTAGCTTAACAAATCCTCCTTGCTCCGGTGGAAACCTTACTCATGTTGTTATTCAGAGGAATTGAACCATTCAGCGGGCTGTGTTTCCTCATAGTACACAGCTCAATTTTGGTTAAAAAGAGAAAAGATAGTAGTGAATTGAAATCCCGTGCCTTTGGGAGGCTGAGGTGAGTGGATTGCCTGAGCCCACAGGTTCGAGACCCACCTGGGCAGCGAGACCTCATCTCTACAATATTTCAAAAAATCAGCTGGGTGTGGTAGCACATGCCTGTAATTCCAGCTTCTCGGAAGACTGAGGCAGAAGGATCTCTGGAGTCCATCAGGTCGAGGGTGCAGGGGCAGGGAGCGGCCACTGCACTCTGGTCTGGATGACAGAGTGAAACTCCAACTCAAAAACAAAAAGAAAAGGGAACACATGAAAAGGTATATTCTTATAAAATCAAGTCTGCACCAATTCAGGGGAGTAGAAGAGAGGACAGGGACAGAAACAAGGACTAGATTGCCCATTATGCTTTTGCTTCTAAAGTTAAGATGCTGGACTCTAGTATCCAGTGGTTGTGGAAGAAAAACATGACAAGAACTCAGGTCCCAGTTATGAGTATGCTGTAGGAGGATAGAGAAGACTGTTTTCCTGATTCTTTAGAAGCAGCTTTGGAGCTACTG
>NW_007272992.1:0-719 GCF_000164805.1 Carlito syrichta | reverse complement strand
CCCTTCTTCCATGCCCAAAGAAAGCTTTCATTATGGGTTAGACCTAGGGGAAGGTGTCATTGAGTCAGACACAGGGTAGCTGCATTGACCACATGGAGGGACAGTGGCAGAGCAACTTGCTAGCTGTGGATACTGTGGTTGGCTGTCTGTCACCCTGGCTTTCCCATGCATGTTAGATGGAGATGACAGGACTCATTGTGTGCTTGAGTAAGTAGAGCTAGAACTTACATTGTTAAAATAAATAGAACAAAAACATTATACAATGCTGTGTGTTATTACTAAGTATTTATTATTTTGTGCTTTTTTTTTTTTTTTTTTTGATTTGGATTCCCACTCTGTCACCCAGACTGGAGTGCAGTAGCTACTGCTGGCCACTGCAGGCTCAACCTGCTGGGCTCCAGCGAGCCTTCCACCTCAGCCTTCCAAGTAGCTGGAACTACAGGTGCACACTACCATGCCTGTCTAATTTTTGATTTATTGTAGAGATGAGGTCTCACCGACTTGCCCAGGCGGGTCTTGGACCCACAGGCTCAGGCAATCCACTCACCTCAGCCTCCCAAAGGAGCGGGATTACAAGGCTGAGCCACTGAACCTGGCTTATTTTTTGCTTCTAAATGGACCAGAACAAATCTTTTGCTGTCATTTTCACAGAAGGAACAAGAAGGTCAGCAAATCAGAAAGCCAATGTACTTTCAGTAATTTCTGATTTTTCTTTTTCT
>NW_007272991.1:0-759 GCF_000164805.1 Carlito syrichta | reverse complement strand
CCAAGCTAAATAGTTGACCGATTAGTCACACAACTTGTTAAGCCAGCTAACTAGTTGGCCGAGTAGTCAGCCAAAGTTTTAAATCAGCTACGTAGTAGGCAGACTCATCAGCCAACAAGTTAAGTCACCAACTAACTCATTAACCAACTAGTTAAGCCAGCTTTTTGACTCGTTTACCAACTAGTTAAAAGAGTTATCTAACTCATTGACCAACTCATTAATTCAGCTAGCTATCTCATTAGCCAGCTAGTTAAGTCAGTTAGCTAAGTGAGCTAGCTAACTGGCTAGCTAGCTAAGTAATTTAGCTAAGTCACCAAGCTCAATAGTTAGGTAATTATTTAAGTCAGCTACTTAAGTCTGCTATCTAAATAGTTAGCAAATTAATTAAGTCAGCTCATTATTCAGCTAGATAAATAGCTAACTATTTAATTCAGGTAGTTAAGTCAGCTAGCTAACTAGTTAAGTCAGCCAGTTCAGTCAGATAGCTAAGTAGTAGTCAGCTAGCTAAGACAGCTAGTTAAGTCAGCTTATAGTTTAGTCAGTTGGATAAGACAGCTAGCTAGTTAGCTAATGGTTTAAGTCAGCAGGTTGAGTCAGGTATTTAGCTAGTTAACTAATGGGTTAAGTCAGCTGGTTGAGTCACCTAGCTAGCTGGTTAGCAAACGGGTTGAGTCAGCTGGTTGAGTAGGCTAGTTAGCTAGTTAGCTAACGAGTTAAGTCAGCTGGATGGTCATCTAGCTAGCTAGAGAGTTAATGAGT
>NW_007272990.1:0-657 GCF_000164805.1 Carlito syrichta | reverse complement strand
AGGAGATGCATGCAAATATAGGAATGGGGAGGAATTATTGACAGCCGTCTTTGCAAACAATCTACCATACTTTCTGTTGTTGTTTTATCATATAACAACATTTTAATCCATAAACTGAAATAGCAGAAAACAATAATCCTACAAATCTTCCCTTTTTTGACCTGATTTTGAGTAAATAGTTATTTCCTGACAAATTAACAATATCTCTGTAGTTAAGTTGTTTAGAACCATGATTATCAATAAGCAGATTAAATTTTCATATTTTTCTTTTTAGTATTGACTGTGCAGGTATTTTGAAACTCCGCAATTCAGATATAGAACTTCGAAAAGGAGAAACTGATATTGGCAGAAAGACCTCCCTTCCCCTCCCCCCCATAGTTTTCCGCCACCGTCAATCCTTTTAAAATAGTATTATGGTAGTTGTTCAAGGTCCACTTATGAGTGAGAACATGTGATGCTCAGAACTTTGTTTCTGTGAGAGGTCACTCAGTGTTATAAACTGTAATTCCATTCAGGTAGCTGCGAAATTAGAAGTTTTTAATAGAGCGACATGGTCGTGGGCTTGGTAGTCAGGTTTGAATCTCAACTGGGTACGCGTGAAGTTATTTGACCTTGACATGTTCCTCCATCCTGGTTTCCTTGTCCGTGAGATGGAAT
>NW_007272989.1:0-761 GCF_000164805.1 Carlito syrichta | reverse complement strand
TAGATGGTATATCTGTATGTTGTGAATAATGAGTGTGAAGCATTTGATCTTAATTGTTGTTGACTTATAATATATTTCCCAGCTTTAAGATGACAGACCGTTGGCTAAAGAAACCAGAGACATAACTCAAGGAATTTTTGAAATATTTTACTCTCCTTTAAAACTTTTATTTTATTATCTTTTGTAAGGATGAAAAAGTAATAATTGAAAAATTTACATTAAATACAAAAAGTGGGATATATGTGACAAGTTTATTCTTTTTGATTTTCCATTATCAATAAACATCAACTAACGTTTACTCGACCTATAACATTCATTTTCCTGATATACTTTGTAAAATATGATGTATCTTTTACTTTATTACTCAGTTGAGTTAAAAGTACTTATGTAAAAATAATAGTGTCAAGAAAGCCCTACAGTGAGCCCTTGTATCTGGGAGCTCCACATCTATGGAATTGATAAAATGCAGATCAAAAATATTTGAAAAAAAATAACCCAAATAAAAATACAATATAGCAACTATGTACATAGCGTTTGCATTATATTAGGTATTATACGTAATCTAGACAGGATGTACAGCACAGAGGAGGATGCGTGTAGGTTATCTGCAAATACTACTGAATTTTATATGAGGGACTTGAGCATCTCTGCAGATTTGGGTATCCAAGGGCGCCCTGGAACCGAGGGAGGCTACTGTGCCGAGTAGCTATTGGTCTCTAATTTATTGCTCAGACGATCATGTGTCTGATTTTCAGCTGCTG
>NW_007272988.1:0-546 GCF_000164805.1 Carlito syrichta | reverse complement strand
CAAATGCCCTTCCGCTGTCAGACCTCATCAGAAGGCTTTGTGACCATAAAAAGAACAGGACTTCACCAGCTCGAAACAGCCACTTGAACGGACACCATCTTGCTGTCCCCACGAAAAGCTCCTGTCATCTTCCACCAGAGACTCTGCCCATATTCTTGCAAGATGTGGATGTGCCATCCAAGCCGGCACGGGAAAACTCCTCCTCACCTTGGCTCTCCCTAACCTGGTTCGCTAACCCTTTCTCCTTTCCATTTTCTGTTGACATCCCACGTTACTTTGACATGGAATGTTTAATCTGTGATTTTTATATATTGGTTAAGTGCACTACTATCTACTGTGTGTGATATTGGCTGGACTGGAGGAGTGGCTTGAGCCTGCCTGCCTGACGCTCTTACTACCTGGTAAAAGGGAAGTACGAAGTAGCGTTGTCTCCTCGGGAACACCGTGTAGCTTGTGGCTTTTAAGATCACACCAGCCTCGGTAAAATTCTGACATTTTGGAACACTACAAATATGGGTGTACCTGGTCTGACCTCGTGCCACTCAG
>NW_007272987.1:0-764 GCF_000164805.1 Carlito syrichta | reverse complement strand
TCAGCCAGCTCTTCTGATGCACAACCAATAATGGACATGGAACTTTACACAACTTTGGCCACTTGCCAAACTTAACAATGGAAGACCAAAGAGCCAAGACCATAGAAAAATGCAATGCCATACCGTAACACTAATTATTTTTAAATTGGGTGGAATCATTCTGAAGAATAAAGCATTGCGCGTATGCAAATAGCTGAACAGCTGATCCTTACGTATTTTTAATATTACAATTTCCAGGTTTGGAATTCATGAAAGTTATACTGCTGTCCTTATTAACAAACTGCGGAAGAAATGGTGTTAAGACTTAAAGATTTCCTTTACCTTTTCCATCTTCTTACATCTCTAGTGATTGTTTAGGTCCATAGATTTATTGTTAAGCAAGGAAAGAAATGTCACTGTGACTCACACTTTCATTAGGTTGATTCGAGTTGAGTATCTAAAAACAAAAAGTTCACCCCTGCTAGATTATTCATCTAAGTTACTTCCTGAATGTGTCATTTGATCCTCAAAACAACAGATAAATGAATATCTTTCCCTCAACTGCAGAAATGAGACACTGTAGCTTAAAAACATGACAATGTGTTCAAGGTATATTGCTAAATCTGTTTGAAGAACTCTGCTGGTCTATAGACCCTAATCTCATGTTGTTGATATTTTGCCACTCTGCCTGCTTAAAATAAATATTCATGTCTAAGAAATGAACACTTACATCTAATGAAAAGTCAAAATAATATTCACAGCATAATTATTTGCTATTTCGTTTG
>NW_007272986.1:0-749 GCF_000164805.1 Carlito syrichta | reverse complement strand
TTTTCTGTTTTATTAATAATTAACAAGGACTAAATGGTATAGGATTTAGGTTTAAGACTAAGCACATTCGCAAATTGTTTCAAGCTCTCATGTTTTCTTCTAGAGAAATGTCAACTCTGTGATCTGTATGTCTTGTTCAGTGCTCATTTCATTTATAGCCTAATTTATCCCCCCCCAAATAAAATACATTCTCTTAGATTAAGTTGCTATGGTAACATTTTAATGATTACTTGTTATAACCTGGACCTTACTATTTGCAAAGTCCTTTAAAAGTCAGTTATCTGCATTACTACTTTGAAATTAAGCTGTGAAGTGATTTTTCTCATTGTTCCAAGAGGGAACCTAAAATCCTGATTCATCAGATTATCCTACAGGCAACAAACGCCTACTTTGATGGGTGATGTGTTCCTCCTTAGTGGCCTGCTTTTCGAACTTTTCACTAAATGTTTAGAAACAATCGTTAATAGTTTTTCAGGAAAAGAAAGTGACTTTATCAGCCTGCATCAGCCATAAGAAGTAGGACTGTGTAGAAAAGACCTGTCATTTGAGCTTTTCTTCCCAGTCTTCCAATTCAAGAATTGCACGTATTCTTGGAAAATGGGCCGTGTCCAACCTTCTGTCTTTGGAAGAATGGAATAAAAAATGCTCAAATGAAAATTTAAAATACAGTTAGTAAAACATGTAAGAAAAAACGAGGCCCTCTCAAATCCTTTGTGAAGCAGGTCAATGATAAATATATAAATAAGAGG
>NW_007272985.1:0-661 GCF_000164805.1 Carlito syrichta | reverse complement strand
TCAGAGGTTGAAATGACCTATATCACCAGCAGTGTATAAGAATTCCCTTGTCTCTGAATTCTCACCAACGTCTTTTACTTATTACATTTAAATTTCAGCCATTCTGAAAGGTGTAAGATGATATCTTATCGTGGCTCTAACTTGAATTTCTCTGATAATTAGTAATATGAGCAACTAAAACATATTTGGTAACAACTCATGTTTTCTGTTTATGCTTTTAGCCCACTTTTTTAATAGGGTTGTTTTTTCTTCTCGGTTGATTGAGTCCTTGTAGATTCTAGATATTAGTATTTTGTCAAATGCATAGTTTACAAATATTCCCCAGAGGTTGGGAACCCAAATACAGTCTAGGAAGTCTCACTGAGTTGAAGTGGAAATCAAAGGAGGCGGTTTCAAGTTGTGGAGCAGAGTTTTATAAAAAAGAAAAGTTATGCAAAAACTTCCAAACACAAAAATCCATAAATCTGAATAGGTGTCTCCTTTAGGCTAGTCTAGATGTTTGGCCCCTCTTGTGTAAAGTAAAAGTACAAAAGTTATAAAGAATAAAACACGAGTTGTAAGATTAAGAACTCCCATCGCTCACAGAGGGTTAGAAAAATGGTTAAGAATATTTTGAACTTAGAAAAGCAAAAAAAAAAAAAAAAAGACTCCTTTGTGTTCA
>NW_007272984.1:0-461 GCF_000164805.1 Carlito syrichta | reverse complement strand
TGACCTCCTCTCTACACTAAATCCAAAATCAGCCGGGCGTGGTCGTGCACGCCTACAGTTCCGGCTACCCTGAAGGCCGAGGCTGAGGCGGAAGGATCGCCAGAGCCCAGCAGGTCGAGGCCGCGGCGGCCGGGAGCGTGCCACCGCACCCCAGTCTGGATGACGGAGCGAGACTCGGACCCTAACAAAAGAAAAAGGAAAAAGGTCATCTATAAAAAGGTTAAAAAGAAAGAAAGCAAAAAGCAAAGGAAAGATGTAAAAAGGTTGCCGGCGTACAAGTGTGGTTTCTGTAAGGAAAAAAGGATATAAGGAAAACGAATAATTTTATCTAGCCCGGGATCTCATACGGTAAACGTGTGCCCTATAACGAACAGGACAAAAGTCGAAGTCTCGAGCATGTCGAAAAACGGCACGAGCACGTCAAAGACGGTATGCGGAAGGTTTAGGGAAAGAAAGGTACG
>NW_007272983.1:0-852 GCF_000164805.1 Carlito syrichta | reverse complement strand
TAGAAGAAGTAAATATGACAGTAAAACCAGCTCACATAGACATAAATATCATTTTTTCATATAATATATTTAAAATGCACTTTTTTGAGTTCCTGACAAATAGGACGTCATAGGAACTCAAAAAAATAAATAAATAAAAGAGGTCATAATTGTTATTATCATTATTTAAGTCCATGAGGTGTAATTAAAGAATTTTGAGTAGGAGATTAATGTGAATGGATTTACAAGTTAGAAAAGCTCTTTGGCGGTGTCTGAGAACGCATTGGGAAGGAACGAAGCAGGACACAATGGGGGTTTATTTAAAAACTACAGTCATGTGTGCACAATGACATTTCGGTCAACAATGGGCCTCATGGTTCCATGAGAACACAATAGAGCATAAATGGAAGTGCAATCTATGGCACTTGATGCTGGCATTGCAGATCAGGCAGGGGAGATGGCTGATGTTCACCAAGGTGCTGGGACACTTGGTTTTCTATATGAAATATATATATGTCAATAAAATAGATGTACCACCTAGGTTTGTGTATGTATACTCCATGATGTCTGTACAACCACAAAATTGCCTAGTGATGCATTTCTCAGAAAGTATTCTCATTGCTTGTGACCCATGATCCTATTTGAGTAAACAGGATGAGAGATTTGAGGGTCTTACCTTCTACACCAAGGAAATGGGTAAAGGCTGGGAAGAACTTTAGGAATTGCAGGAGGGAGAATCCAAAAGACTTGCTGACTGATGAGATCAGAGTGGAACAGACACTTAAGTGCAGAAGCCAAGAAAAAGGCCCAGCTTGGTGTCTAGGCTGGCTCCACGGAGATGGGGAATATCGTTGGAAGATAGGTTTAAGTACA
>NW_007272982.1:0-804 GCF_000164805.1 Carlito syrichta | reverse complement strand
CATTAAAAGTATATATGTATGTTTTTTTATATTTTTTTATTATGGTTTTGTGGGGTACAGTTAAGGGTTAGGTATACAATTACGTTTCATTCAGGCACCCTGTTGATAAGAGGTGTTTCCCCATCCCCAGACAGATATTTGCTACTGTTAAACCCATCTCCTTCTACCCCCCACAGTTTCCCAGTACCATCAGTCATTTTCATATAGTATTACATTGGATGTTCAAGGTCCATTATATAAGTGAGAACATGTGATGCTCGGATCTTTGTTTCTGTGAGAGGTCACTCAGTATTATAGACTCTAGTTCCATCCAGGTTGCTGCAAAATTCATGATTTTGTTCTTTTTTATGACTGTGTAGTATTCCATCGTGTATATGTACCACATTTTTTTAATCCAGTCCTCTTTTGATGGGCAGCATGGTTGTTTCCAGGTTCTTGCTATTGTGAACAATGCTGCGATAAACATACATGTGCAGGTATATTTTTTATAGAGTGATTTGTGTTCTTCAGGGTATATTCCCCGTAGGGGTATTGCGGGGTCATATGGAAGGTCAATTTTTAGAACTTTTAGGAATCGCCACACTGCTTTCCACAGAGGTTGCACTAGTTTACACTCCCACCAACAGTGTAGAAGTGTTCCCTTTTCACCACACCCTCTCCAGCAGCTGTTGATAATTTCCATTCTGACTGGAGTTAGGCAGTATCTCAGTGTGGTTTTGATTTGCATCTCCCTGATGATTAGTGAGGTTGAGCATTTCTTCATGTGTTTGTTGGCTGCTCAGATGTCTTCTTTTGTGAAGTGTG
>NW_007272981.1:0-391 GCF_000164805.1 Carlito syrichta | reverse complement strand
AAAGAGCAAATTAAATCTAAAGGAGAGCCGGGGTCAGTGACTAAGCCTGTAATCCCGTGTCTTGGGACACTGAGGTGAGCGGATTGCCTGAACCCGCGGGTTCAAGACCTGCCTGGACAACTTGGTGAGACCTCATTTGTACAATAAATCAAAAATTAGCTGGGCATGGTAGTGCGTGCCTGTAGTTCCAGCTACTTGGAAGGCTGAGGTGGAAGGATCGCCGGAGCCCAGCAGGTTGAGGCTGCGACCGGGAGCATACCACTGCACTCCAGTCTGGGCAACAGAGTGAGACTCCAACTCAAAAAAAATAAAAATAAAAAAATAAATCTAAAGCCGGGCTCAGTGGCTCAGCTTGTAATCCCACGCCTTTGGGAGGCTGAGGTGAGTGGAT
>NW_007272980.1:0-830 GCF_000164805.1 Carlito syrichta | reverse complement strand
TATTATGATAATTGTTCAAGGTCTACTTATAAGTGAGAACATGTGATACTCAGTTCTTTGTTTCTGTGAAAGATCACTCAGTATTATAGACTCTAAGCACACCAGGTTGCTGTGAACTTCATGATTTTGTTCTTTATGGATGTGTAATATTCCATCATGTATATGTACCACATTTTTTAAATCTAGTCCTCTTTTGATGGGCAGCACGGTTGGTTCTATGTTCTTACTACTGTAAAAAATGCTATGATAAACATACATGTGCAGGTATCTTTTTTATAGAGCGATTTGAGTTCTTCCGGGTATATTCCCAAAAGGGGGATTGCAGGAATTTAGATCTTTTGGGAATCTCCACACTGTTTTCCACAGAGGCTACACTAGTTTACACTCCCACTAACAGTGTAGAAGTGTTCCCTTTTTGCCACACCCTCTTCAGCACTTGTTGTTTTTTGAGTTATTGATGATGGCCATTCTGACTGGAGTTAGGCGGTATCTCAGTGTGGTTTTAATTTGCATCTCCTTGATGATTAGTGAAGCTGAATATTTTTTCTTGTATCAATTGGCTGCTCATATGTCTTCTTTTGAGAACTGTCTATTCATATCTTTTGCCCACTTTGTAATGGGGCTGTTTTTTTTTTTTTCACAAAGAGAACTTTTTACCCAAAATACATTACTTCTTACCTATTAAACCAGTAGAATTGGTAGTGTCTTACGCAGATGATCACCCTGGATCCGCAGTGCCCCAAAACTTTATTTCAGCAGCTTCCTCTGATGCACAGAGGAATCTGGCACACATTCTAATAAGAAGGGGAAGGAGGAGCTTCGTGGCACCG
>NW_007272979.1:0-366 GCF_000164805.1 Carlito syrichta | reverse complement strand
AGAGGAAAAATAAAATTGGGTGTAATTTGATAGGACTTCACGCCTGGAAAAGATTTAAAGTCTTGACCAAGACTAATGCAAGTTATGTATTTAATTACAAATCCTGGTTAGATTTCTTGCTTGCCATATTAAGCAGAATAGATTGGCTATTTGTAAAGTAATAATGCCATCTGGCAATATTTTTGCTGTTTTGATTGAGAAATTTTTTTTTTAAATGGAGCTATTGCAAAGGTCTATGCTTCTAGAAATTATGAAATGAAATTATTTCATAATAATTTCTAGAAAGTATTTGTAACTTCACAATCTATAATGGAATGCTAGTTTGTGACAGACAGTTCACAACTGGTTATTTCTAATTTTCACTGG
>NW_007272978.1:0-682 GCF_000164805.1 Carlito syrichta | reverse complement strand
GTTTTTAAAACAGTTTTCACTTTTTGTAAAATTATGTACTCAAAAGTGAACAATTTAAACCTGAATTCAAAGGTGAACAAACACAGTTTCGCAGATTCGTGCTCTACAACAGTACATTGAAGGAGTTTATGAAATGTGCCTTTCGGTGTGGAAGAGAGAGGCTCAAAGGTAGAAGTCACACACCCACTGTCCTATCCAGTGGGCCATGACTTGACTAGGAGGATGTGGATCGAGTGAAGGGTTACCATTTCAGCATCTCTTTCATCAGGATGCCTTGCTGTTAATGGTGATTTCATTCCTTGCCTTTTGTCTTGGTGTTGGCACCGGGAGCGCATCTCCAACCGTCCTTTGTAACGTTTAGTAGCCTTAACAAATCCTCCTTGCTCCTGTGGAAAGCTAGCTTCCTCATGTTGTTATTCAGAGGAACTGAACCAGTCAGTGAGACTGTGTTGCCTCATAGCACCCAGCTCAATTTTGGTTAAAAAGAGGAAAGATAGTAGTGAATTGAAGAAAAGGGAACACATGACAAGGTATATTCTCATAAAATCAAGTCTGCAGCCATTGAGGGGAGTAGAAGAGAGGACAGGGACAGAAACAAAGAGTAGATTGCCCATTATGCCTTTGCTTCTAAAGTTAAGATGCTGGACTCTAGCATCCATTGGCTGTGGAAGAAGAACTTGAC
>NW_007272977.1:0-543 GCF_000164805.1 Carlito syrichta | reverse complement strand
TTGCCTGACACCAATCTTTATTCATGCAGGTCACTCTTCTTTAGAATGCTGTCCTCTGATCACCTGTTTAAATGTACTTATATTTCAAGGCCAAACCAAGTTGCACCTAATCCATTAAACAGTCCACAATCACTATATACCACATGACTTCTCCCTTCTATAAATCTGGAACTAGCCCCTGCTTGATTATTCATATGTCACCTATAGATGGTGTCTGCTCAGTCATCCTCCATTTTATCTCATCCCTTGACTGAACTTTATACTCCTTGGGGATGCATCTTTGCATCCTCTCCAGCATTTGAATCACATATAGGCCTGCAAAATGCTTAGGGACTGTGGTTTACTTCCAACCAATATCAGTGAAGTTTTAAAACTATTACATCATTAAGTGTTGAATTCAATGTCATTATTAGCTTTTCTGTGGTGAAATTTATTTACAGGTATAACTCTACAAGCCTAAAAGTTACAGTACACCAGGAAAATAATCAAGTTCTGACATCAAAGAGATTGTCCACTACCAAACAATTTGTTAAAAAAGAGAAA
>NW_007272976.1:0-475 GCF_000164805.1 Carlito syrichta | reverse complement strand
GAGACATCATCTCTACAATAAATCAAAAAATTCGTCGAGCGTGGTTAACGCGCCTGTAGTTCCAGCTACTTGGAAGGCTGAGGCGGAAGGATCACCGGAGCCCCGCAGATCGAGGCTGCAATGGCCGGGAGCGGCCACTGCACAACAGTCTGGGTGACAGAGTGAGACTCCAACTCAAAAAAAAAAAAAGCAGAATGCAGCAACTGTCTGATAATTTGTCAAAAGTTCCCTTTTAAAAAATATTATTTGTATAGATTATTTATAATTAATCACTAAATGCATTCTATTCATTTCAATCTCTTTAAACAAAGATAGCAATAAATAAGTGGCAATGTCATGTATTGTTTTGTTTTGCTGCTTTTAATTTCTCAAGGCTGTTTCATGTATGTTAAAAATTTCTCTTTGTGAAGTATGGAAAGTTTATATATAACCTGTAGGGGATAAAAGACATTGATGTCCTATGGGTAAAACGAAT
>NW_007272975.1:0-669 GCF_000164805.1 Carlito syrichta | reverse complement strand
CGCGGGTGGCGTCCATCGATTCTTCTAGTACCGGTCCGGTGGGTGGTCGCCGGCTGGCCCCGGTATGTGTAGGTAGCGTTTCCCACTGCTAGGGTCCGAGTCACGCTAGGCTTCCCCCCTTGATACCGACAGATGAAAGGGGCGGGGAGCTGGCTGAAAGGGCATTTCTGAGCTCTAATCCAGGGAGCAGAGCCAGACTCGAGATCTTTCAAAACGGTTCTGCTCACCCTATAGGCTTTGACGGTTCACTTCTATAGTCCAGAGTTCTTCGGGCCTATATGTCAGCTACAGTGAGATATGCGACCCGCAGAGCACCATATAGAATTTGGGTTTTAGCCACATCGATCGATAGGGACGTTTTTTCTCTCCCGACTTCCTGGTGCCAGGTAACGGAGGTATCTCACAGCTTTTTCCGGTAGGGCCCGGCAGAGGTGGTGATCGAGCTCGCCATAGTAGAGTAAAGGGCCTGAGACGTCACGCGTGATGCAAAGGTTATACGAATCACAAAGCTTACGATGACATGGATACACAAGTGACATAATTCACAAGGCTTACGATGACATCGAGACTCTATCATTCGAACTTATGACCACTCAGAAAAAGGGAGTCAAAGGAGATTCCCATCTTGCAGTTGATGGGGGGCAGACTCCAGGGAGGTCAACGATCCTT
>NW_007272974.1:0-637 GCF_000164805.1 Carlito syrichta | reverse complement strand
GGAGAAGCAGGACTGAAAATTGATGATTAAAAAATTGGAGGAAAAGGTATGTGGATAGACCTGCATGAATGAGAAAAAAAAAAATTGTGATGATATTTGTGCATCATGCCAAAGAGGGTTATAATAGTCAAGTGGAGAGGACATCGTATTCTGTGGAAACCCGTTAGCCTCTTTCTCCAACCATCCCTGTCATTGCCTGATGGGCTCATGGACAAAGTTGATGGAGGTCACACATGGGTTTAGCAATATGGATTTCCCTTCACCAAGACTGGCCTGTGTATGGTCACCACTGAACATCCAGGTTTCCAGCAGCAGAGATCCAGCATCACTTCTTAGGGTGATAAGCCAGCCACTTACTGGCAAGTTGCTCACATTAGACAACTTTCATTATGAAAGGAAGAGTGTTTTGTTTTTGTACCCTACATAAGGATTTGCCCTCCTTGCATGCAAAGTTTTTGCCTCAACTACCATCCATGGACTTACAGAAATCCTTATCCACAGTATTCAACACAGCATTAATTCTGACCAAGGAACTCACATCAGAATGAAAGAGATGTAGTGATGTGCTCAGGCTCCCAAAGTGCACTGGTTTTACCATGTGCCACATCATCCTGAAGCAGCTGGCGTGATAAAATGG
>NW_007272973.1:0-518 GCF_000164805.1 Carlito syrichta | reverse complement strand
TACTGTGTGCAAGAAAGGATGATGTGCGTTGACGATTTGCTAACTTAGAAGGTTTTATGCATAATTAAATATATGAGGAGAATAGTGAACAGTCATTTTGTTCTTTAGAAGGTGTTCTGATTTTAAATTTTAAAAATGTGTTCAGTTAAAGTAAGCCTGGAATTTTAGACAGAAGCATGTCAGATAATAGCTGATGATATTTTATAACATCCCTTTCTTTTAGGAATATGACCTACTATTTTAGGATTAAAATCTTAACTTTTAGAGATTATATATAGGAAACTGACATGTCATAATGAAAAATGAGTTAGTGAATAAATAATTGTGGGAAAAAGATTCATTTTAGAAATCCCTTACAAGCAATGCTTTTTCAGTATTATAGAAGAAAAATAGTAATTAGGGAGAAAAATAACAAGCTTATCTGCAGAAACTGTATGTCCAAACTCATACACCATAAGACTTCCAGAAGTGCCTTAAAATGTATTTCCTGAAGTCTGTAATTTATTATATGGGGGTGG
>NW_007272972.1:0-753 GCF_000164805.1 Carlito syrichta | reverse complement strand
TTTATTAATAGTGGCAGAAAGGGTATTTAATAACCGAGAGTCCAGAGGACCAACAGTCAGGGTAAACGATTGCCAGACCCGCAACTTGGCTAAAATCATGCTAGCCACTGCCGCCAGTGACCCCCGAGAAAAACAGAGGCACCTCAAGCAACTGGCCGGGAGGCCAGATAGGAAAAGTGGTTTCCAGAAGGGACATCCCAGACTAGGTAGAAACCAGTGTGCTTACTGCAAAAAGGAAGGGCACTGGGCAAAAGAATGTCCAGAAAGATTTCCAGAGCCTACCTTAAATGAGCCAAAAGTCCTAACTCTAGAAAATTAGGGAGGTCAGGGTTCAGATCCCCTCCCCGAGGCTAGGGTAACACTGAAGGTGGAGGGGAAACCCATGCAATTCCACGTGGACACGGGCGCACAGCATTCTGTCCTGTTAACGCCACATGGAAAAGTAGCAAATAAAGTCTCGTGGGTGCAAGGGGCCATGGGCACCAAGCCATATCCATGGACTACCCAAAGAATGGTGGATCTTGGTGTAGGCCAGGTGTCGCATTCCTTCATAGTTATTCCGGATTGCCCATACCCCCTGTTAGGCCGGGACTTACTTACCAAGGTGGGCGCTCAAATCCACTTCCACTAGAAAGGCACTGAAGTCTTAAACAAAGATGGATACCCTATCCAGGTGCTTACATCAACTTAGAGGAGGAGTATCGCCTCCACCAGGACCCACCGCCACCAGTAGAAGATATAAACCAATGGTTG
>NW_007272971.1:0-366 GCF_000164805.1 Carlito syrichta | reverse complement strand
TAGAGTCTCAAGCACAATATTCTAAAGGTTTATAATATAATCCAAAATTAATATACTGACAACCAAGAAAAAGAGTAACCAAATCTCAAGAGAAGACAATAAAATAAACAGATGCCAAGCTGAAATGACCCACATTCTGGAATAATCAGACAATGACTTTTTAAAAAATTTTTGTTGTTTTATTTCAAAGATGTGAAGTACAATTCAGGATTAGGTACACAGGTGGTCAATGCACAGGTAAAATTTGGTCCTCCCTTTGGTCCCCAATATGCTTAGTTTGAGATCAGGTACCCTTATTGATGTTGTGCTCCACCCCCACTACCACCCCAACTGTATTCCACTACTACCAATCCCTTTTTTGTAGTA
>NW_007272970.1:0-300 GCF_000164805.1 Carlito syrichta | reverse complement strand
GACCTCAACTCAAAAAAAGAATCATTGTGTTGTGTTGAGCATTTTTAGTTCCTTTTAATTTATTTTTTACTGTTGAGCTATTCACTGACTGTTGCCTGCAATCTCAATACGATGGGAGACTTATCTTGGAGAATTGCTTGAGGTCAGGAGTTTGAGACCAGCTGGTAAATCTAACAATAGCCCATGCCTGGAACATACCAACATCCCTAGCTGTTCAGGAAAATGAGGAAGCAGGATCATTGAGCCCAGGAATTGAGGAAAAACCACCATCGCATTCCAGCCTGGCCAGCAAAATGAGAC
>NW_007272969.1:0-507 GCF_000164805.1 Carlito syrichta | reverse complement strand
AAAGCATCATATCCTTAAGTCTGTGTCTCCTCAGCTCTTCTTTCAAATATGGAACCTAGATTTCGATTTTGCAATTTGAAAGGGAAAAAAGAGTATAGTGATCTCTATGCCTATTTGGAAGGAAAATTAGTTTTCAAGTTGGATAAAAAAGTATTTGAAATAGTGTATAATGTGAACTTAGACCTAGTATTTAGGTTGTTAATTTATTACTTCCTTTTGAGAATAGATTGTTTCTTAAGTTTCTCTTTTTTTACATTTTTTATTATAAAAATGTGGGGCACAATTGATTATGCCGGTACACTTGCTGATGAGGTGTGCCCCTACCCTAGCACTTTCCCTCAACTGCTAATCTCACTCCCCTCCCCTGATAGTATCCCATTACTGCCAAACACTTTCTCATACGATTATGATTGGTCAAGATCTGCTTATCAGTGAGAACATATGGTACTCTGTTCTTTGTTTCTGTGATAGACTACAAAATCTATCCAAATTGCTGCCAAGTCCATG
>NW_007272968.1:0-418 GCF_000164805.1 Carlito syrichta | reverse complement strand
TACAGGGATGCACAAACACATCCAGCTATTTTTTTATATTTATTGTAGAGACAAGGTTGTGCCGAGCTGTCCAGACTGATCTTGAACCCATGGGCTCAGACAATCCTTTTGCCTCCACCTCCCAAAATGTTGTGTTGACAGGCATGAGCAACCATGCCTGGCTAAAGTGTCCAATTTTGTGAGTTGTCAAACACACAAATAATCAATTAACAATGAGACACCCCTCATAACTTTTTGTCTAAAAAGACAGAGGCAGACCAATTGTGTGCCAGAGGTGATGGGGGCTGTGGGCACACTCACACACTGCTTAGGGAAGTGTGAATTGATACAACCACTTTGGAATGTGGTTTGAACGTGTCTGCTATGACCTCATTGCTCTATTCTGAGGGACACACTCCAGAGAATAAGTGCATGTGTG
>NW_007272967.1:0-653 GCF_000164805.1 Carlito syrichta | reverse complement strand
CCATGTGCATTTTTTCCTGAAGAGGTTCAAAATATTCTACTATGAAATCTCTAAATTATGAAATTATCTGTCATATACATAAGAATATTGCTTCTATCATCAGAAAGAAGACATTTTGACCATGAAGTACTAGGTGGGATCCTCCGTGTCAATTCTTGTAAAAAAATTTTCCAGTTACCTGAAAATAAATAAGTGAAGTTAGATAAAATAGAAATTAGGGAAACTTGACAAATCATGTTTACTTTCGAATCCATTCCGTCTTTTTTCTCTATGCATTACTCAGCATAAATTGAAAATAAAACACAAAAAGAATTATAGTTCAACTGAAATATATTCATTTACACATACACCTGCAAGTAAGGATGCTTCTATTAAAAAATAAAAAGAAGAAAAGCTACCTTGAAGAAAAATAAACTAATCCTAAATTTAAAACTCTAAATCATATGAAAACTATTGCCTTTTAAAGTTACTAAAAAGCAAAAAAAGATTCATCTGGCCAAGTAAGGTGCTCCTGCCTATAATCCCAGCTACTCAGAAGGCCCAGGTGGGACGATCACTTGAGGACAAAAATTTGAGAACAGCTTGGGCAACATAGCAAAACCCCATTTCTAAAAAAATTAAGAAATAAACAAAAATTAGTCAGGTGTAGTGGC
>NW_007272966.1:0-645 GCF_000164805.1 Carlito syrichta | reverse complement strand
TCTGGGATAAATATGTTACTTATCCCCAAGAGTATGATTGTTGGGTCTTATAGTAAGCGCATGTTAGTTTTGTCAGAAATTGACAAGCTGTTTGCCAGAGTGACTGTGCCATTTTCTATTCCTACCACTGATGTATTTAAGATTTAGTTTCTCAGCTCTCCTCACCAGTGCTTAGTTTTGTCACTGTCTTTTAGTTGTTGTTGTTCTGAAAGGTATGTCATGATTTCTAATTGTAGTTCTAGTTTTCATTTTCCTAACAGCTAAAGGTATTGAACATCTTTTCACATACCTGTTTGTCATCCATATCTCCTCTTTGATGAAATGTCTTTTCTGTATTTTGCCCCTTTTCTAATTGGAGAGAGAGAAAGAGAGAGAGAGAGAGAGAATATGTGTACACACTGTTTAGTTGTGAGAGTAGTTTATATAATCCATGACATAAGACCTTTGTCAGATATGTTGTTTGCAAACACTTGCTTCTAATCTTTCTTTTTATTAAATTTATAACATCACCATTTTTTAGAGCTTGTGATCTTCCCGTGGGGAGATGGTTCATACCTTTTAACAATTCAAAAATTATCTTTTACATTTCATCATGAAAGAAGATTTTGTCCAACTTTCTGGGGTTTTATTACAAAATAGTGTTTT
>NW_007272965.1:0-624 GCF_000164805.1 Carlito syrichta | reverse complement strand
CCGAGCTTGGCTGAGGTGTTTTTAAATGTTTGAATTACTGTCATGTATGTCATTTTTATTTGGTTATTCTTAATATAAATTCTTCTTTAACATGGGAATACAGGATGTATTTTCTTGGAAACTTCATATTCATGTATTTGATAGAATGATAGGCTACAGCAAAACAAAAACATTTGGTTGTTAAAATATACTTGCTGTATATATGGGTTTCTCATCAATAGTAGCTTTACAGTATAACTATCATTAAAATAGCTGAATAAATGTAATAAAATTAATTTAAGATAAATGTGTGCATCTAAATAAAAGTTGAGGCTGAATAATATCAAGTACTACATAGTCTTGTCTGGGAGCCCCAAACATACCACTGACAATGCCCTATGTTTCAGTTCCTGAATTATCCTCAGAAGGCAAATGAAACAGACCAATCATTTTTTTTTTAGTTGGAGTCTCACTCTGTCGCCCAGACTGGAGTGCAGTGGCCAGTCTTGGCCACCGCAGCCTCGACCTGCTCAACTCCGGTGATCCTTCCGCCTCAGCCTTCTAAGTAGCCGGAACCACAGGCATGCGCTACCACGCCCAGTTAATTTTTTATTAATTGTAGAGATGAGGTCTCACCAAGTTGCC
>NW_007272964.1:0-377 GCF_000164805.1 Carlito syrichta | reverse complement strand
ATTTTATCACACCATGCTACTTAAAACTAATTTCCATAATTCTTAGTCAAAGTATTCCATTCATAAATTAACTATATTTTCTTGTGGATTTTTTCAAAGCATTTTATCATTATTGATGGCAGATGCCGAGACATACATAAGACACTCCTTACCTGTTCATTTTCATGATGGATTCATCAGATTAAGCTTTCTACTGAATTTCTAACTTTTGACAGTTTGCCAGGTATACCTCCTTTGGTTGATTCAAGTGCAGGGGCTAGTTTCACCCACATGCCTTCTGCTAACGTTATGCTGGTAGAGCAAGAAGAGAGCTTATGAAAAGCAATATGTGTGGTATTATGAACAGACTCTTGAAAAATTATAATGCTAGCGAGAAG
>NW_007272963.1:0-631 GCF_000164805.1 Carlito syrichta | reverse complement strand
GTCTGGGCGACAGAGTGAGACTCTAACTCAAAAAAAAAAAAGAAAAAGAAAAAGAAAAAGAAAGGGGGTAAGGATTAAACAACTATTCCTAGGATAACACGTTAACTACTTGGGTAAGAAATTCAACAGAAGCCTAAACTTCACCGAGTGACAAACTTGAAATTAAAAAGAAGCATATATATATATATATATATATATATATATATCCACACAGCACCCATAAAACATGCGGGATCAAAGACAGAGGAACCAGAGACATATTCAACAGGAAACTAGCGAAGTGCAGGGCCATTCTTGATATTTTCCTAAAGTGCAAATGAAATGAGATAACATACGTATAAAAAGTATCAAAATTATCTAACTGGAAAATTTTCTCTAAAAATTATCTTAAAATCAATGACGGACATGGTGGTTCAACCAAAAAAAATTATCTTAAAATCAGAGATAAACAAAAATTGTATTTAATAGCTTGATTTAATTTTTCTCTTTACTTGAGGGGCTAGGCTCTTCATTGCTGAAAATCGTGTATGATTCAGTGTTAGATATTTGCTGTTTAAATTTGCATTACACTTCTTTCTTAGATAATATACTTTGATGTTCATAGGAGTGCTCTATTCGAGTTGTCGTCATG
>NW_007272962.1:0-799 GCF_000164805.1 Carlito syrichta | reverse complement strand
AAGGGAGGAACATGGGGTCGTGATGTTTTTGGTCAAAAATTGATGAACACTTAGAATGATGTGGCAAGTGCATTGTCGTGGTAGAGAAGCAGCCCACTATTGTCACAATGTGGTAAAGTTTCTTCATCAAATTTTTCTCACAAAACATTACTAACTTGTACACCGATGGGTTTCAAGAACACTTACCTAGTGGGCAAAGCCTGTACAGTAAGGGGCCCATCTGCCAAAAGATAATTCCATTTTGTGGGGGAGGACATTCCCACTCATATTTTTAGAATTTAAGTAGAATTTGATTCATTTTTCTTTAAATGTTTGGTGTTCAGCAACAAATCTATTTTCTCCTGGATTTTTTTCCTCCATGGGAGACATTTAATGATTCATTTAATCTTCTTGGTATTTTTCTGTTCAAACTTTCAAATTATTTATGATTCAGTCTTGATAGGTTATAGATTTTGAGCAATAATTCATTTGTCTAGGTTATCCAATTTGTTGACATATAATTGTTCCTAGTAGTATTCTTTTGTTTCTTTGTTATTAGTTGTAATATTTACTTTTTTATTTCTCCTTTTTATTGCAGTTGTCTCTTTCTTAATTTCTCTTTTTCTTAGTCTGCTAGAAGTTTGCCAATTTTGTTTAGCTTTTATTTTTATTTTTTTGAGTTGGAGTCTCACTCTGTCGCCCAGACTGGAGTGCAGTGGTCGCTCCTGGCCACCGTAGCATCCACCTGCTGGGCTCCGGCGATCCTTCCGCCTCAACCTTCCAAGTAGCCAGAATTACAAGCATGCGCCACCACGCCCGG
>NW_007272961.1:0-626 GCF_000164805.1 Carlito syrichta | reverse complement strand
TGAAGAAAAGACCCTAGAACAGCAGCTGTAGAGAAAGGGAGGGAGGGAGAGCTAGGAAGGGGGATGAGAGGGGCTGGCTGGTGAGAAGGTAGGATAGAGCCACAACAGATGACAAGTAGGGAAGAATGGGACGATGGTGTATATGGCCAACAGTATTAGATGCTTCTAGAGTTTGTCAGCTAAAGTTGATGGTTCTATTTGTGATGTAGCAATGAGAATACATTACGAGTGATGAAAACAGAGGTGTGACCAGGATAGAAACCAGATTGTATTGGGGCTGGTGACTTGGAAAACAAAACCCAGGCTACTGTTTCAAGAAACTTGACTTTTAAGGAAAGAAGAGAAATGACGTAGTAAGACATAGGCTCAGTCTCCTTTTGTTGTTGGTTCGGCATAGAACATCACTTTAAAAAAAATTTAATATAAAGATGTGGGATACATTTCAGGGTTAGGTATATAAACATTGATCATGCAGGTACCCTTGTTGATGAAGTATGCCCCTCCCTCCCCTGACAGTTTCCCACTACTGCCAATCCCTTTCTTATAGTATGATAATTGTTCAAGACCCACTTATGAGTGAGAACGTATGGTACTCTGTTCTTTGTTTCTGTGATAGATCACTGAAT
>NW_007272960.1:0-591 GCF_000164805.1 Carlito syrichta | reverse complement strand
TATCTGACATCAAGACTTATAAAGCAACAGTAAATAACACAATGTGGTAGTGATGGGCAGAATAGAGTTCCCAACAGACCAATACATATAGAGAATTTTCACAAGTCATGGAGACAACTACTAAAACTTTACAAACCAGCCAAAGAGATACCTATTAAATTAGTGGTGTTAAGAGAACTGGTTTTCTATTTTTTTTAAAGTTCCCTACTTACATCATATACAAAAATCAATTCCTGATGAGTGAAAAACTATATAAGAAAATAAAGTCTTTTCAATATTTAGAAGAAAATATAATAAAATATTTTTATGGCTTTGGAGCTTAAGAAGAATTTCTCATGCAATGTTTCAAAATGCAAACACAGGGGAAAATGTTTCAATTATAGCATATTAATTTTAAGATATCCTGTTCACTAAAAGCAACATTAAAAGATAAATGCAGGTGTAGAAAATATTTTCTTTTTTTTTTTTTTTTTGAGTTGGAGTCTCACTCGGTCGCCCAGACTGAAGTGCAGTGGCCGCTCCCGGCCACCGCAGCCTCGACCTGGTGGGCTCTAGCGATCCTTCCGCCTCAGCCTTCCAAGTAGCCAGAAT
>NW_007272959.1:0-393 GCF_000164805.1 Carlito syrichta | reverse complement strand
TATCCCAAATAGATTGTGGGTTGGCTAAGGCATTACATAAGAAACATGATATATATACTATTAGTCTTAGGGGGATAAGTGAGAGCGGCGCACTCTTAGCTTTAGAGGATTGTCCTTGTCCAGTACGCTTTCCCATTCTGGGACGTAGTCCTTTAACACTGCGAAGGGGTCTGCCAGTCAGACGTGTGTGTAGTGGACTCATGGGACGATCCCGTCCACTTTGAGTGTGGTGGGTGTTGTTAGGATGATGACGTAGGGTCCTTACCAATGTAGCTGGAGTGTCTGGTGCTGATGTCTGCGGATGTACACCCAATCTCCTGGCCGGTAGCGATGTGGATTCAGAGGCAGCCCATTTTCGTAGAGGGCCTTTAGTGCAGGTCACACTTGTTCATG
>NW_007272958.1:0-827 GCF_000164805.1 Carlito syrichta | reverse complement strand
TTTAGTAAAATATTACTGTATTTATGTAATTTACCTGAAAACGTTACATTATAATTTTGCATGAAATTATTAAATATTGTGGATATCTAGTTGTCAACATTTGCAGATCTTCTAATTTAGTGTGTGAACATTTTAATGATAAGCACAGCTCACATGTCATATCTAATAAGGCTGCTTTCCAGTCCAAAGAATGTCAGTATATGCAAAATAACTGAACATTTTCTTGTGTTTTATTATAACATGGGAAAAATGAAAATGTTGATAGTAATAATAAGAACTGTGAAACAAAAACCATACAATTGAAATAGAAATCATTAGGAATGTAGAAAGCAGTATTCTCTTGGTTCCAATCAGATGCTCACTTGGCTTAAGCTGTTAACAGCATTCATTGAACTGTGAATGCAATCATCTTGTATAAAACCCTGTAATTAGACTATCAAAGATTATATCTGCAGTGTAAAGGGTAAGTAAAAAATTTATTCTCTCAGAATAATATGTAAAATTATTGTTTGTGCTTTACATACATATGTGTAGATATATGTGTGTATATATGTATGTGTGCATATGTCTCTCTTTCCCACAGATCGAAAAGTTTGAAAGTTGAGCTTTGTAAAAGTCTAAACAAGCAAAGTGAGCAAGAGCATCACCACGTGGTAGAATACTGAAAGTGAAAATGTATGCACCTCATACTCTATCAGAGACTCTTCAACCTATTATAGAAGAAATATTTAAAGAAGGAAATAGTGATCATCCCCACTAGCTCTCCACTTAAAAGCCTGATTTTGGGGTTCTTAAACCTAGAAAATTTATGGCACCTTACAATGGGT
>NW_007272957.1:0-695 GCF_000164805.1 Carlito syrichta | reverse complement strand
GTCCCTGGAAGTTGTCCTAATTTAGGCATCCAAACCACCAGAAAGGGTTTGGTCTCCGAGAGAGCATTGAGAGTAGGTGGCACACGGCCATGACCTATCCCCACCCCGAACTGTACATGATGAAAGGTCTGCTTGGTTGAGTGTGGCCGAGAAGATGATGCTGTGTCTTCCCTCAGCTCCCAGACCGGAGAGTCAGTGTCTTCTTCCTTCCAGCTCTGAGTCATGTAGGCTCCGTTCCTGGCAAGTGAGTCCGAGAGGATGGGGCTTCCTTCCTTCATCTGTTGCCCATTCACAGGATTGGAGCTCTGTGCAGGGCCGGGCAGGCCGGGACAGTGGGGTTCAGATTGTCTTCACGCTGCTTTTCTTGTAGAGCAGAGGTTACATGCTGGTGGCGATCACCTGTTAGGACCTGGACACCTGACCTCACTCAGCACCCACCCCTGAAGCATGGATGTCACTCCAAGAGAAGTGGGTCTCTGTCCTTCCCGTTGGCTCCCGCGCATGGGTTTGGAGAAGGTTTTCCGTTTTCCTCGCAGTAGAGGCACTGTCTATGATCAGGGCACTCTGAAATTCTCACTAAAAGGTTTGGCTACTTTTCAAGGAGACTCTGTGGCAAGAACAAATGCCAGGGTGCTCTCCGCAAAGTTGAGTGGTGAATGTTGGTGGTGAGAAGTAAAGGAAAATTATAGAACCCT
>NW_007272956.1:0-450 GCF_000164805.1 Carlito syrichta | reverse complement strand
ACAAAGGCCTAACATCTAGGATCCACAAGTAATTCAAATGCCCGAAAGGAAAACAAACAAACAAACAAACAAAAGTCTCTTTTAAAAGTGGGCAAAAGACATAATTGGACACTTCTGAAAAAAAAGACATAAGGGCAGCCAACAGACACCTGAAAAAGGACTCAGGCTCAGGCATCATCAGAGAAATGCAAATCAAAACCAAACCTAAGCTCAGTAAGAAAGGCCACATTAACATGACAAACAACAACAGATGCTGGCAAGGATGTGGAGAAAAAGAAAGCCTTCTACACTGCTGGTGGAAATGCAAGCTAGTGCAACCTCTTTGGAAGAGAGTGGCGATTTCTGAAAATACTAGAAATTGATCTTCCTCATGACTCAGCAATTCCCATATTGGTAATATACCCTGGGCCTCAAATCATTCTACAAAAAAGATACTTGCACACGTATGTT
>NW_007272955.1:0-338 GCF_000164805.1 Carlito syrichta | reverse complement strand
TTTCACAACATGGAATAGTTGTTTCATGCAAAAAGAGAGAAGGAAATCTTTGACAGTGAATTGTCATGGCATGTCTTGTGCCATAGACTGAGTTGAGTATTAACTGCAATCTGCTGATTTTGGAAGAGATGAGGGTATCTCCTGTGGGAGGCTGCAAGACTAACTAGCAGTGGAATAAGCTCCCAAAATGAGCACTTCGTGTATAGATGGTCCTTACCGTTATTTTCATTCTTGTTATTTCAAAAACAGAGTCATAGAAAGCAAAACTAAAATAGCCAATAAAACAATCTTAAAATATCCAACAAATGGAAATATAATATTCAAAAGATAAACTGGTA
>NW_007272954.1:0-639 GCF_000164805.1 Carlito syrichta | reverse complement strand
GCAGCCTCGAACTGCTGGGCTCCAGCGATCCACTCACCTCAGCCTCCCAAAGGCGCGGGATTACAGGCTGAGTCACCAAGCCGGGTCACAATTTATTTTTTAATCTAAATGCTTTTAAAGACTTCTTTGAAATGTGGGTCAATTATGTAAGCAGGAAGGGGGGGAACCTAACTAGTGCAAATATTTAACTTTGCCTTTGGTATGTTGAAGCCACAAGTCCATGCAAACCTCTCAGGCATGTCCCATAATAAAATTTACTTAAAAATATATTTTTTCTTCACAGAGGGGGCGCAGGTTGGGGTTTGCATCATTTGAGACCCCAGGGCCCTGGAGGCAGCTTGGACTCAGGTGTTTGTTCCCGGAACTGGAAACATCTCCGCCCTTTCCTGATTTCTGCAAACTTGAGATCTTGGTCAAATCCCTTTCTGGAATGTTGGCAAACCCAGAACGCAGAGACCTCCACAGCGACTCAGAGACACACAGCGTGTATTGGGTGAGATTATAAGTGAGTTAGTAGGGTCTTCAGAAAAGTTAAATAACCGATGGCTCACACATTTGATCGATTGGTGGGGGTGGGGGGCGGGAAATCGACAGGGCTTGGAGCTGGGCCCAGAGGCTCAGGACAGGCTCTTAAAGGCT
>NW_007272953.1:0-337 GCF_000164805.1 Carlito syrichta | reverse complement strand
CAACAACAACCACTGGGTAAATGGTACTGGGAAAACTGGCTGACCACATGCAGAAGATTGAAACAGGATCCCTACCTATCACCATACACAAAAATTAACTCTAAATGGATCAAAGACCTAAACGTAAAACCTCAAACTATAAGAATCTTAGAAAACGCAGGAGACAGACTTATGGAAATTGGAACTGGCAACCAATTCCTATTCAGAACCCTAAAGGCAAATATCTCAAGAAATAAGATAGATAAGTGGGACCTCATCAAACTGATGAGCTTCTGCAAAGCAAAAGAAGCCATCAAGAGAGCAAGGAGACAGCCCAGAGAATGAGAAAAAAATATTG
>NW_007272952.1:0-748 GCF_000164805.1 Carlito syrichta | reverse complement strand
ACAGATCAAATAGTTCTAAAAATTGTTGTAGTAACTGGTAGGAGACAGGGCAGTTAAAATGGTCTCGCTGATAGATCAAGAATTAAAAGGTCCCAGAATTGCAGAGACTACAAGTCAAAATGGCTGCCAGAGGTAAATGAAGCCATGAGAGTCAGCAGCCCACCATGGTAAAACCTGCAAAAGCATTTCACAGTGCTTAACTGATCATAGGAGCCATGGGGAGAGTATCACTAGATGAGCATCCCACCAAGGTCCTATTTGATTTTTATATCCACTCATAGTAGGACCTGGTGACTTCCCACCCAATTCCTTTTTTTGTTGTGGCTGACTTGTTTTGAGTTGTGGTATCACTATGTCACCCAGCTTGAAGTGTAGTAGCATGATTATGGATCACTGCAGCCTCAAACTCAGGCGATCCTCCCACTTCATCTTTTTGAGTAGTTGGGACTATAGGTGCACCTCACTGTATTTGGATAATTTAAAGTTTTTGGTTTTTTTTAAAGACAAGATCTCACTATGCTTCCCAAGCTAGACTTGAGCTCCTGGGATTAAGTTTCTCCTACCCTGGCCTCCTAAACTGCTGGGATTAGCCACCAAACCCAGGTTCTCACTCAATTTATGTTTTTAAAAACTATTTTATGGACCTACACACCTTTAACAGAAGCTTAGAAGTTTGAGGAAATTACTGTTATGATTACCAAAAGTACTAGTTCTATAAAACTTCCTTAAGAAAGGAGATAGAGAAATA
>NW_007272951.1:0-770 GCF_000164805.1 Carlito syrichta | reverse complement strand
AAAATATAGAATAATGGAGAAACTTTGAAATAATGGTTAGGAAACTGCAAACTATGGGATCATAGTTGTTATAAAACCACTGGGTGTAAGTTCAACCACTGGGCAGGCATAGAAAAAGACCTATTAATTTGAAAACTTGTTGCTTATTTGGACATAATTTAACTTATAGTCATATACAATAGCTGTCCTTGTATAAAATTTGCCTGGAAAGAAGTGAGGAGTTTGCAGACTATGTGGCAGTACTTGGGACATAGTATCAATCAGTGACACTTTGCATTTTAATAATAATGATGATAACAAGAGTTGTTAGCTATTGATTTTAGTGTTTTACTATGTATCCAACTGTGTACATTACATGCATTATCATATTTAAACTTAAAAAACATTCAGGAATTGGTATGAATAGTACCTACATTTTTAAAATTAATAAAATCAACCTTTAGAATAAATTTATTTCCTAAAATTTCCTTAGCTAGAAAATGACAAAGTTATTATTTGAACAGACTTGTCTCATACTAAAATATACATTAAACCAACTTAATATTTATTAATAATAGATTAAAGACAATAGTCTTTTATTAGTGAAATAACATAGAAATACAATTGAGCACAATTACTTGGAAAAGATGCTTCAGAATGTGAAGCCCTAGTAAATTTTTGCCTTAGTATGCCATCTAGAAGGTTATACAGCAGGTGCTCCAAGTCACCTCTAGAAGAAGAGCAAATCATGAAAGAGCAAAATTATAGCATCCACTGTTTTAAGAACAAAT
>NW_007272950.1:0-601 GCF_000164805.1 Carlito syrichta | reverse complement strand
AAAGACTGCTTAAAAAAAAGACTACCTCGTGTACAGGATTATTAACTGATCACTTATCTCTGGAGAAATTTTTGGATAGGTGTGAACACGTGGTTCTCTTCACTTGTTGGAGAATGAAATCCACCATGTGTACCACATTTGGCAGAGCACGGTACACAAGTGCTTGAAGCATAAGGATTGCTCAGTAGTCAAGGTTCCTCCAATTACGATGTGAAAGTTATGAGGCTGATGTCATAAATGACAATTCTACATGCTTTATTCCCTGACTTTACTTACCTCTTTTAATGTAAAAATTAGCCTTTTAGTCAATATACAGATTCAATGACATAACCATTAAGTTAGCATCATTTTTTTCAGACCTGGAAATTGCAATAAAGAATTCATATGAAACCATAAACCATCATGAATAGCCAAAATAATTTTATCAAAAGAAACAAAGCTGGAGCTATCGCAGTTATAGTCTTCAAACTTTACTATAGATGTTCAGTAATCAAGACAACTTGGTAATGGTACAAGAATAGGTCCATAGGTAATGGAACAGGACAGAGAATGAAATGCTCAAATTCTCAACCAACTCATCTGGAAAAAACCTCCAAGACCC
>NW_007272949.1:0-418 GCF_000164805.1 Carlito syrichta | reverse complement strand
TGAGCCACCGAGCCCGGCTTAAGATTCCATATTTAAAATAAAACAATGATATACGTAACCTTCCAAGGTAACAGATGTAGGAAATGACCCAAAGAATGTCAGTGTTATCCTCTCTGGCATCTCCCATTAGAACAGCTTCTTCCTCAACTCCTTCCTCCCATGAGCCTACCCTTCACAACACCATTGTAAAATCTGTTAGGGTAACTCATCTCCTCACTCCCTGAATAAGGAGGCTTCAAGAGCTCCTTGCACCTCAGACTCGTGTGAACTCTTCATACTGACACCAAGTCCTCCATGTCCAGTCCCTTCCTGCCCACTTGCAGCCTTCACTCCCACAACACTGGGCTCACCTCCTCCCAGCACGGAACTCACCAGCTGATCCTCACACCCCCTCTACCTCCAAAGCCTGCTGAGCCCC
>NW_007272948.1:0-782 GCF_000164805.1 Carlito syrichta | reverse complement strand
GACTCAAACTCCTGAGTTCAAATAATCTTCCTCAGCCAGGCTCGGTGACTCAGCCGGTAATCCCGTGCTTTGGGAGGCTGAGGTGAGTGGATTGCCTTGAGCCCACGGGTTTGAGACTCACCCGGGCAACTTGGTGAGACATCATCTCTACAATAAATCAAAAAATCAGCCAGGCGTGGTAGTGCATGCCTGTCGTTCTAGCTACTTGGACGGCTGAGGGGGAAGGATCGCTGGAGCCCAGCAGGTCGAGGCTGTGTTGGCTGGGAGCGGCCACTGCACTCCGGTCTGGGTGACAGAGTGAGACACCAATTCAGAAAGAAAAATTTAAAAAATTTTAAAAAATCCTTTCTCCTCGGATTCCCAAGTAACTGAGAATGAGAATACATGCAAACACCCAGCCTATAGGGCCTTTTAAAACAATGAACCTGAAAGTTTAAAATAAAATTTCTAGCAAAGCAGACTTAAAAAGAATCTATATTGCCAATTACTATTCTTGCTTTACTTACATAATCAGGCCAAAAGTAAGGAGATTTGACTTATTTTACAAACAAATTAGTCTTACTGTAATTATCTTTGGTAAAAATGGTGATGACTATAGAGAGAAAAATTATATGCAGTAAAGACAATGACAGCAATTCAATTCCAGCCTTGTTGATTGTCTTTTAGATTTTATCTTCCTATAAACTGGACTGTATTCCAAATTATTTTAGTTTCCTACAATATTTGACTGACTCTTCAAACTAATGTTTCTAAGTTTCTTCCATCTTTTTGACTTGGATTCG
>NW_007272947.1:0-753 GCF_000164805.1 Carlito syrichta | reverse complement strand
TCAGCAGCTTTCCTAACCCCCACCCCAACCTCATCCTTTTTAGTCAAAATCTATTCCTCCTGCTTGAGGGAAAAAAGCACTTTTGGGGAACTCGGGGCAAGATAACATTAACAGGCAAGTGTTCTATGCCAGGTACTGTGCTAAAAGTTTTATTTGTTATTTTATTTTTTTTGAGTTGGAGTCTCACTCTGTTACCCAGACTGGAGTGCAGTGGCCGCTCCCGGCCACTGCAGCCTCAACCTGCTGGGCTCCAGTGATCCTTCCACCTCAGCCTTCCAAGTAGCCGGAATTACAGGTATGTGCTACCACGCCCGGCTGATTTTTTGATTTATTGTAGAGATGAGGTCTCGCTGCCCAGGCGAGTCTCAAACCCGCGGGCTCAGGCAATCCACTCACCTCAGCCTCCCAAAGGCGGGGGCTAAGAGTTTTATAAGCGCTTTTTTTTTTTTTGAGTTGGAGTCTCACTCTGTCACCCAGACTGGAGTGTAGTGGCCGCTCCTGGCCACCGCAGCCTCGACCTGCTGGGCTCCGGCGATCCTTCTGCCTCAGCCTTCCAAGTAACTGGAACTACAGGTGCATGCTACCACACCTGGCTAATTTTTTTATTTATTGTAGAGATGAGGTCTCACCAAGTTGCCCAGGCAGGTCTCGAACTCGTGGACTCAGGCAATCCACTCACTTCAGCCTCCCAAAGTGTGGGATTACAGCCTGAGCCACTGACCCTGGCTCAGTCTTTCCTTTAAGCCATTCATT
>NW_007272946.1:0-636 GCF_000164805.1 Carlito syrichta | reverse complement strand
AAAAGGAGATTTAAAACTGGCAGTGTCTCCACTGTAGTTTGTGGTGGCTGGAGCCCCTTTCTGGGCTAGTATTCAAAATATCTTTTATCGTCATGTAATCTAATATAGTTATTACTATAGTCAATGCCTTAATGACACTATCAGCTTCCCATTTTCACTACTCCTTATTGCTTATCTCTCTTGGTATTTAAAAATCATTTTGCATTGTAAAGAAAAAGACTGAAAATGAAGTAACCTAGCAACGTGCACAAAGATCATATTTTTATAAATGCTGCCTATTGTTCCTTATTTATTACTATAGTCAATGCCTTAATGACACTATCAGCTTCCCATTTTCACTACTCCTTATTGCTTATCTCTCTTGGTATTTAAAAATCATTTTGCATTGTAAAGAAAAAGACTGAAAATGAAGTAACCTAGCAACGTGCACAAAGATCATATTTTTATAAATGCTGCCTATTGTTCCTTTGACAAGGAGTAAGAATCTCCTGTGGACAGAAGCAAATTTTCATGTGCTTTATCTAGATTCAGGAGAATAAAACCTTTCTCCCTCATTGACGTTCTCTCTGTGTTTTCAGTCATGGAGACTGATTACTATACAGAAAATTCTGAGCCAGTTCCATAATAATTTTGTTA
>NW_007272945.1:0-700 GCF_000164805.1 Carlito syrichta | reverse complement strand
CCAAGTGAGAGGTGAGCACCTACGCAGAATATTCCATCAGTGTTTTTTATTTACTCTAATGTTACCATTTTCAAGTCCATGGTAGCCAACCTGTCATGTGTGTTTTATTTTATTTTATTTTTTTGAGTTGGAGTCTCACTCTGTTACCCAGAGTGGAGTGCAGTGGCCGCTCCCGGCCACTGCAACCTCGACCTGCTGGGCTCCAGCGATCCTTCCGCCTCAGCCTTCCAAGTAGCTTTAACTACAGGCTCGCCCTACCACGCCCAGCTAATTTTTGATTTATTGTAGAGATGAAGTATCACCAAGTTGCCCAGGCGGGTCTCGAACCCGCGGGCTCAGGCAATCCACTCACCTCAGCCTCCCAAGGCGCGGGATTACAGGCTGAGCTACCGAGCCCAGCTATGTGTGTTTTCTAAACTAAAATGAATTCATTAGTATTTGGGGTCCCCTTAGCCACCTTCTCTAAGAGGAGACTTTGGCTTAGTGACTTGTGGTTATGTGTAAATGAGAAGCAGAATTATTGGGAAATAGATTCACAAAAGGAAAACCTTACAGTTGCAAAAGTAACATGCATCAATAACAGTCCACAGTTTTAATTTCTCCATTGTCACCAATAAACATTCACGGAGACTCCTAAGAGTGACTGGCCTGGATTTAACATCTTTGGTTAAATTTGCCTTTGACTTCTGTACCTGGATCG
>NW_007272944.1:0-642 GCF_000164805.1 Carlito syrichta | reverse complement strand
AAAAAATTACCTGTTGGGGTACCATGGGCACACGTGGAGTTGGTAGGTACGACTGAAGCACAGAACACAGACTATTTACACCTCTTAAATTCATGGAAATAAAGGCCAGACACGGAGAGATTGTGCCTGTCATACCAGCACTTTAGGAGGCTGAGGCAGTAGGATCACTTACGCTCAGGAGATCAGGTTGGTTAAAATACACAGATCTCAACACCACCAAAAATTTAAAACATCAGGCAGTTATGGGTGGAACACGCCATGGTCCCAGCCGCTGGAGAGGCTAAGGGGGAAGGAGTATCTGTGACTAGGAGATGGATGCTGTGGTGAGCTCCGATCGTTCCATTGCACTCCAGCCTGCATGACAGAGGGTGACTCTGTCTCCAAAAATAAAAGAAAATAATGATATTGAGTGGTCTGTTTAATAACATAAAATTATAAAGACAGATCCGTTTTTTAAATTATATGCAAAAAAAATTTTTTTTGTAGGACGGGCTCGGTGACTGAGACCGTGATCCCAGCATTTTGGGAGGCCGAGGCGAGTGGATCGCCTGAGCCCACGGGTTCGAGACCCACCCCGACACTTGGTAAAACTTCAACTCTACAATAAATCAAAAATTAGCTGGCCGTGGTGGCTCACACCTG
>NW_007272943.1:0-811 GCF_000164805.1 Carlito syrichta | reverse complement strand
ACTCCTTTCCTGCCCTGGGCTAGTGATGGCCATGAAGCCAACTGCTAATCCTGAACCAGCTACTTGTTTCTGTGTTTATCATTCAATCATACAAGAAATATATTTGAACATTTGCTGCATCTGCCACAGAAATACCCAAGTAATTATGAGTATGTCTTCAAACTGAAATAACAATTTCCAGCTCTGGAAATGACAGAATAGAGAAAAGAAACAAGAAGTTGAGGGGAAAAAAATGTTTTCTGTATGTCTGGGTTAGGAAAAGCACAAAACCTATTAATGTTGATTTGTAGTTTAGTTTCTGTCTACAATAGGGTTATAGTTAGGAGTTGAGCTTCTTCTCTTGTGGGTTTTAACTCTTAGTTTTCAACTTGACCTCTGTAACCACAAATTATCTATGGCAGAGGCTTATTTCTTCTGTATATGTATATGAAGCTGTTGTGCTATACACTTACCTTATTTAGAGTGGCATTTATAAAGACATGCTCCTTTCTGACCCTCTATCCATGACAGTCTCAGAATTTTTACTATCTGCTAATGAAATTCCAGTTATACACTTTCTTTATTTCCCTTGTCATTGTTCAACATAGATCCAGGTAGCATAGTAAAATTAAGCTTCAGTTTTTATAATTAGAGCATTCTCTGTTAAAGATATGAAATAGATGTGTTGGATGTCTAGTTTAACATTCCTATTCAGTAATAAGTGAATGATGAAAAGTGGATAATCAAGCAATATATTTTCATTAATCATATTCACCAATGGCAAAGAGAAATACTGAATATTGTCCAACACACACACACAAAAAGCCTGGTG
>NW_007272942.1:0-670 GCF_000164805.1 Carlito syrichta | reverse complement strand
CTTACTAACTCACTTATAATCTCACCCAATACACGCTGTGTGTCTCTGAGTCGCTGTGGAGGTCTCTGCGTTCTGGGTTTGCCAACATTCCAGAAAGGGATTTGACCAAGATCTCAAGTTTGCAGAAATCAGGAAAGGGCGGAGATGTTTCCAGTTCCGGGAACAAACACCTGAGTCCAAGCTGCCTCCAGGGCCCTGGGGTCTCAAATGATGCAAACCCCAACCTGCGCCCCCTCTGTGAAGAAAAAATATATTTTTAAGTCAATTTTATTATGGGACATGCCTGAGAGGTTTGCATGGACTTGTGGCTTCAACATACCAAAGGCAAAGTTAAATATTTGCACTAGTTAGGTTCCCCCCCTTCCTGCTTACATAATTGACCCACATTTCAAAGAAGTCTTTAAAAGCATTTAGATTAAAAAATAAATTGTGACCCGGCTTGGTGACTCAGCCTGTAATCCCGCGCCTTTGGGAGGCTGAGGTGAGTGGATCGCTGGAGCCCAGCAGTTCGAGGCTGCAGGTCGAGGCTGCGGTGGCCGCGAGCGGCCACTGCACTCCAGTATGGGCGACAGAGTGAGACTCCAACTCAAAAAAAATTATTAAATAAATAAATAAATTTTGTTTGGGGCCTGAATATTTCAGGACACACATGAAGTAAATATTGGAACTG
>NW_007272941.1:0-660 GCF_000164805.1 Carlito syrichta | reverse complement strand
TTATCATTTACATCCCGTTGTAAAAGCAGAAGTTAGCCTGGTAATGGGGGCTGACAATGCTTAACTCAAGAGTTGTAAATACAAACACTACTTAAGCCATTATACAATTGGTCACTACCCGGCACCCGACATATGCCTAATTCTACGGGGTCTGAGGTAGGATTCAAAGTACTAAGATTTCATTTGAGGTAGAATTTAAAGTACTAAGATTTCATAAAATACATGAAGTAGGGATATATGAAATGTAGTGAACTAAACACTACTTTTACAGCAAGTATGGTTTTTAAGTTTCCTGGTTTCTTGGGTCTCTCAATAGCATGCTCTTAACCTAAGTCTATTGTTGTCCTCTCAGTGACTTCATGGATTTTCAATCTTTTGTTGATTTTTGAGTTGGGTTCTCACTGTCATCCAAGCTGGAATGCAGCGGAATGCTCACGACCACTGCAGTCTCAACCAGCTAGGCTCAGGTGATCCTTCCACCTCAGGCTTCCAGTAGCTGGAACTACAGCCAAGTGCCACCACACCCAGCTGTTTTTTTGACTTATTGTACAGATGAGGGCTTGCCAAGCAACCTGAGCCACTGCAGCTGGTCTTTCAATTTAATGATGCATACTTTCTATGCACTCTTGCATAGACCCAATATTTTGCATGCATGTGTGC
>NW_007272940.1:0-628 GCF_000164805.1 Carlito syrichta | reverse complement strand
CAAAATGGATAAAATATCTCCAGGCAACAATATATTGCCTTCAAGAGACCCATATCACTAGAAAGGACATACACAGACTCAAAGTAAGAGGATGGGAAACAAATTTTCAGGCGAATGGAACACAAAAGAAAGGAGGAGTCGCGATCCTAATTTCAGACAAAATACCATTTAAGCTATCAAAAATTAAAAAAGATACAGAGGGCCACTACATAATGATAAAAGGTTCACTCCATCAACAAGAAATATCTATCCTAAACATATATGCACCCAACATAGGCGCACCAACATTCATAAAGCAACTTCTAGGAAAACTAAAGGAAGACATTGACTCTAACACCATAATAACTGGGGACTTTAATACACCACTCACAACCTTAGACAGATCATCAGGACAAAAAATCAGCAAGGAGATCCGGAACCTCAATGAGACTCTGGACCAAATGGACTTAATTGATACCTATAGAACACTCCATCCAAAGACCACAGAATACACATTCTACTCATCACCACATGGAACATATTCTAAGATCGACCACATAATTGGACACAAATCAAGTATCAGCAAATTTAAAAGGACTGAAATTCTGCCATGCACCTTTTCGGACCACAGTGGAATAAAAATAAACAT
>NW_007272939.1:0-607 GCF_000164805.1 Carlito syrichta | reverse complement strand
TGCTACTGCGAACAATGTGGCGATAAACATACATGTGCAAATATCTCTTGGAGAGAGGGATTTCGTTCTTCCTGGTATGTTCCCAGTAGGAGGATGGCAGGGTCGATTTTTAGATCGTTTAGGAATCACCAAATGCTTATCCACAGAGCTGGTCCGAGTTTACACTCCCACGAGCAGTGTAGAAGTGTTCCCTTTGTGTCATCTCCACGCCAGCATCTGTTGTTTTGGGAATGATTGATGATAGCCATCCTGACTGAAAATTGGTGACTCCTCAAGGTCGTTTTCACTTGCATTTTCGGATGACAAATGAGGCTGAGCTTTTTCCAATGTCTTTGGTGGCTGCTTGTATGTCTGCTGTTGAGATGGGTCTGTTCATATCTTTTGCTCACTGTGAAATGAGGCTGTTTGCTTTTTTCTTGTCGGCAAGTGGCAGTTCCTTGTAGTTCCGAGCTGATCATCCCTTGTCAGATGTACATTCGCAAATATGTTTTCCGCATCTGTGGGTTGCGTTTCTCTATGAGTCAGGGCCTCACTCTGATGCCCAGACGGTACTAGAGTGGTACAATCACACCTGACCACAGGGTAGACCTCCGGGGCTCAGGCAATC
>NW_007272938.1:0-774 GCF_000164805.1 Carlito syrichta | reverse complement strand
GGTGACAGTGGCTTGAATAGGGCTGGGTGGTAGCCCAGAACCCAGGGCAGGGAGCTGAAACTGTGAGGAGTGAGCACTGGGCTGCTGGGCTAGGTGCCCAGTCAGGGAAAGAGCTGGCAGCAGCTGAGTGCCAGGTGGATCAGTGTAGCCAGCAAGGGAACCCAGATCTCCACAAGGTGGTGCCTATCTAAGGGCCACAGGGTGAGACGTTGTAGCTGGGGAGGGAACTGGAATCTCCACATGGCCAGGGCCCAGGGCCACCTATAGTGGAGGAGTAGCAGCCAAGAGACCTCAATAGCCAGCCTTGCATGTGTCCTAGGGTCTTCAGACCTCAGACCGTTGTGGCTGGTGGTGGGCGGGTGGGTCGGGGAAGGAACATAGGAGTCTTTTGGGGAACTTACTTTCGGAGAATCTCAGGGTCTCGCCCTTGCAGTTGTCATCTTACCGGAACTCTATTGTTTTATTAATGATGGTCATTTTTAGTGGTGTATCAATGTGGGTTTGATTTGCATTTCTCTGATGATTACTAAGGCCGAGCACGTTTTCATGTGTCTGTTGACTGCCCGTATATCTTCTTTTGAGAAGTGTCTATTCATGTCTTGCCCACTTTTTAAAGGGGCTGTTTGTTGTTTCCTTTTGGCATGTTTGAGTTTCTTGTAGATCCTAGATGTTAGGTCTTTGTTAGATATACAGATGGCAAATATTTTTTCCCATTCTGGGGGCTCTCTCCTTGCTCTCTTGGTGGTTTACTTTGCTTTGCAGAAACTCATTAGG
>NW_007272937.1:0-732 GCF_000164805.1 Carlito syrichta | reverse complement strand
ATGATGTTTCAACAACAAAAAAGTTGTACATTTTGAAATTCCCCATCATGGAAACCCGTTACAAAACTCTAAACAGATGTTGTGAAACCTCTCAGTGTTCAGCCAATGTAATAATTTCTCAATTCTAACTACAGTAGGTCAGGTCTGTTGTAAAAGTTACTTAAGTGACAGCTCCTTGTTAAATTCTTGGGATAGACCAGTGGCTGTCAAACTTCTTTGACCCCAATCCATATCAAGAAACATGTTTTACCTGTGCCCAAATACACAGTTATCTGTACGCAGATCAAAAACAAAGGAAAAAAATCTGGTCAACAGGCCTCTCCCACTAACTTGCTGGGGGAATATAGTCTGGGACAGTCATGTATTTGGGGGAAATGTAAACACAAGTGAGTGTGAGATTCCTGTCCTAGAGGGGTTTATTGTGCTCTATTCTCTCTGGGTTGTTCACAAGCCGGAATGCTCATTTGCTGTGATTGTAGGTGGAGCAGTTACTTTCTTGCTTAGGGGATCCCTGAGCATCCAAATCAGTGCCCAGAATCTACTCTTAGTAAGAAGAAAGACAGTGCAGTGAGGTGGTTAGAGCACAGGGTGTGGAGTTAATCATATTTAGACTCAAATCCCAGGTCTGTCCCTTACTAGCTGTGGGATACCAAGATATCACCAGCCTTGCTCATAGTTAAACCTCAAGGACTGACTGTGAATGTTCCAGATTGTAAAGGATTGGGAACTACG
>NW_007272936.1:0-535 GCF_000164805.1 Carlito syrichta | reverse complement strand
TCAGCCTGACTCCCAATCCCATATGTGTTATTTAACTTTGAAATATTACTTAAGAAATAAATCACGATGAAAATAAGTGGAATGTAATGTCCTGGACTTCAGTTTGTCAAGTACATTTAATACATTAACTTTGGCCGGGCTCGGTGGCTCAGCCTGACATCCCAGCACTTTGGGAGGACAAAGTGAGTGGACTGTCTGAGCCCGTGGGTTCGAGACCCACCCGGGCAACCTGGCAAGACCTTGTCTCTACAATAAATAAAAAATTAGCCGGGCGTGGTAACACGTGCCTGTAGTTCTGGCTACTTAGAAGGCTGAGGTGGAAGGATCGCTGGAGCCCAGCAGATTGAGGCTGTGGTGGCCGGGAGCGTGCCACTGCACTCCGGTCTGGGCTACAGAGTGAGACTCCAACTCAAAAAAAAAAATACACTCACTTAAATGCAAACACAGGAATACTATTGCTTCTGAGAGACTAATAATACCTATGATGCAAGGAACATTTATTGAGCACACATGGCATCCTTAATTTTTCTGAACC
>NW_007272935.1:0-770 GCF_000164805.1 Carlito syrichta | reverse complement strand
GAACTTGACTTACTTGGCAGTCAGAAGATATCAACTTCCAAAGGAACTTTGGCACATGTGTGTGCATTACAGAAGACAATCTCTGGTGTGTAGACCCCACCCTCCCAACAGCAGACCACTCACATCTCAGTTTCTGTTTGAGTAGGACAGTCACATTCTCAAAGACTTAAAATATAACTCTCAGACATGCCTGATTTTTAACTGTAATGTCCTCATAACAGAAGTTCTTATCAGAGATCTGCATGTCACTTGGCAAACAAGACGGTCTACTTGTTAAATAAATAATACATTAGGTAAGTAAATTCAAATGAGATTACTCTAATTAAATATACACTGCTATTGAAACATAATTTCTATATGGCCTAGTTAAAGAAGAACAATCTCTTGTTCCTGACAAAAAAGAAAGTTTTAAAATGATTCCCTGGTGCCTGGGAGAATAGATTTACACGCAATCCACAGAGGTCATTTCAAGAAGAACAAGATGACAGACAATGCAGGGAGCAGGCATCTCACTCCCGGAGACGGTCACTAGGGTGTGGGCTTTAAGATTCTGGGTCAGAGATAGGGAGCTGGTAGAAGCAATGATGACCTTTGGGGTTGAGGGAATAGGCAAGCTCACAAAGGTGTGGGGAGTGGCCTAGCCCAGTCTTGGCTAGTCTTTCAGGGCACCGCGTGGAAGGCTACCCGAGGCCAGCGCAGTCCGACGATCACAAGGCTTGGGCGAAAGGAAACGTCAGTTTGCTGCCTGCGCCGAGCCATGCCCAGCCCCG
>NW_007272934.1:0-747 GCF_000164805.1 Carlito syrichta | reverse complement strand
CTTGTTTTTCTGAATACTGAGCTATAGTCAGCATCAGATAATGACTTTTTATTTTCATGTATGATTCTCTGGATGTCACAATCTTTTCGCTGCCATTTTGTTTATTCATCTGATGGCATTTCTCCTCTCCTGGAACTCAAACGAATCAAATATAGAGCTTCAGAAAATGTTTTCCTCTCCTCCCTTTTTAACACATTTTTCTTAGCTTTGAGATAATTTTTCCATAGCTGTTCAGCTTGGAAGGTAGATGGTGCTAAGAGTTGATGTTTATTCATGTTCAATCTTGGGAAGAGGTGCTACTTTGTGTAAAGAAAAAAACAGATTTATCCTTGATTCACCACGATCTTTATGAAAGAATGAGAAAAAAGTAGAAAAGACAAAATTCAATGCAAACAAAATGTGATTTTATTCTCATTCTTTTGCCAACTTTTATATGCCTGACTTGTTACTTTTTGCTAATGTGCGGCCACTAATGAAATTCCAGTAATTAAATAGAAATAGATGGACTGTTAGCAGGAAAAAGAAAAATCAATGCATAAACACAGATATTGCATTTTCTCTTAATCTTCTAATGACTCTACTTTTTGTTTTCACTATTACCTGAGCTCATCTTCATAGTAGGATATGCATCCATGAAAGATTTTCTTCATTTGTTAAAAACTTTGTGGAGAATGAGGTCATTAAATCAGTCAAGTCTGCCCACTCCACTTTTTCATGGAGTTTGATCTCTTATCTCCTTGATACTAG
>NW_007272933.1:0-440 GCF_000164805.1 Carlito syrichta | reverse complement strand
CCAGTTTTTTTTTAAAGCTAATTCTGCGGCTGGGCAGGGAGGGTCAGCCTGTAATCTCACGCCTCGGGAGGCTGAGGTGAGTGAATTGCATGAGCCTGTGAGTTCAAGACCCACCTGGGCAACTTGGTGAGACCTCATCTCTACAATAAATCAAAAAATTAGCTGGGTGCGGTAGCGCATGCCTGTAGTTACACCTACTTGGAAGGCTGAGGTGGAAGGATCACCAGAGCCCAGCAGGTTGAGGCTGTGGTGGTCAGGAGTGGCCACTGCACTCCAGTCTGGGTGACAGAGTGAGACTCCAACTCAAAAAACAAACAAACAAACAAAAAAGCTAATTCTGCATTGAATCTTTGTTAAATGAATGCTTAACCAGTGATTAAAATAACAGGAAAATATAAATTAAATACTACCAAATATAGCATTTATCTATAAAACTGAAG
>NW_007272932.1:0-725 GCF_000164805.1 Carlito syrichta | reverse complement strand
AAAAGAGGATTGATTTTAAAAATGTGGTACATATACACAGTGGAATATTACACAGCCATAAAGAAGAACAAAATCATGAACTTTCACACAACCTGGAAGGACTTAGAGTCTATAATATTGAGTGATCTTTCACAGAAACAAAGAACTGAGTATCACATATTCTCAATCATAAGTGGGCTTTGAAAAACTATCATAATACTATAAGAAAAGAATTGACAGTAGGGAGAATCTGCGTGGGGTTGTCAGGTGGGGAGGTGGGATTGGCAGTAGTGGGAATCTGCCTGGGGAAGGGGGGGCATGCCTCATCAACAAGGGTACATGCACAATGAATATTTGTATACCTAACCCTGAATTGTACCCCAAAATTTTAAAATAAAATATTTAAAATTTAAAAAAAGGAAAACACACAAGTCTATAACAATAATGCAAAATTACCCAAGGGAAATGATGTGGGCAGGTGCTAATCTAATGCTACAAGGACTAATACTATTTCATTCCAGTTAGAGAATTTTGTGTGAACAAGAAAATAATTACAATATACAATACAGTGCATATTATAATACGATTTTAAAATTATGTAAATTTATTCAGTTAAACAAACAAATATGTATATTTCATAGGAGTAGCTTCTTAAATCACATATTTGATATGTCATAAATATATGAATATTTTATTGTTAATAAAGACCCTCTGAAGTGACCTTGGATGACAGTTTATCACAATAC
>NW_007272931.1:0-604 GCF_000164805.1 Carlito syrichta | reverse complement strand
GGTGACAGAGTGAGACTCCCACTCAAAAAAAAAAAAAAGTGAGGGTTAAGAGTATAGCCAGGCACAAGGCTCGATGGGGCTGAACCCCCTCCTGTGGAAACCACACCCTTTCCTCGGAGCCGGCACCGCCACCCTCCTACTAGAGGTTGCATTGCCATTCGTGTGGGCATCACCCAATGTGGGGCCGGATGCCTCCAGGGATATCCTGGAGGAGCCACGGTATCATCATACGGAGGGTTCTCCTGGTCTTCTGGATAATTCTGCTGCGGAGGTACCAGGGCTTCATTCTAAGGGAGAAACTGCACAATTTCAGATCATCGAGCGGTTTGAGTATTACATTCAAAGGAGTAGAAAAAAAGGAAGGACGGATGAGGGATCCCGGGTCACAGGGGCATCGGTTTGAGGCTTTGGCGCCACTGCAGCGATTGGGGTGTGTCTGAGCCCTTCTGCGAGGAGCTCCTGCTGTCCGGTGCCGGGACTGACTCTGTGGGACTATTGCTAAAATAAAGGGTAGTTGACCGTGATATACTTTTCTAAGTCAAGAGCTAGCACTAAGCTGGAAGAAGGATAAGGATGCTGGCCATTGCTTCCTGGTGTGGGAGAA
>NW_007272930.1:0-742 GCF_000164805.1 Carlito syrichta | reverse complement strand
TCTCATTCCCTCTTTTCGATATTTTAAAATAGAGAATGTTGTTTTTTATAGCCAGCCTTTTCTCAATCGAATACTAGGTCTTATTCGTTCTAACTATATTTTTGTACTCATTTGCAGATTATTGATTAGACTTTTTTTCTCACATGAGCTAAACCTGCGGGACAGACAAGGATCATATTTCCTTGTTTGTGTTTTATGATTAAAGAGTAGCGATTTTGGTAATAGACACAGCCAAAAATCCCATAGATTAATTTTCAAGTACAAAGTTCTTGTATTCATGTGTCATTATCAGCTTCTATTAATGACGGTATTTTCTTTCCTAGATTTCACCATAAATGGAAGAAAGGAAAAGTTTTGGGGATCAAGTCTGAAAGAACAACATGGTTGGTTCATTGCCTCTTCCTATTTAGAAAACACCTCCAAATATGAATACACATGTGTACGTATGCTACATGCTTATGTATGTAGAGTCACATGCCCTCAAGATAAAGAATAGTGTAGTATATACATATGATCTTGTCTAAGAGATCAATACTTTTGAGATACAGTCTAAATTCATACATGATCCTTAAAAAATATTTCTTGCTGGGCTCGGTAGCTCAGCCTGTGATCCCAGCGCTTTGGGAGGCCGAGGGGAGTGGATTGCCTGAGCCCGCGGTTTCGAGACCTGCCTGAGCAACTTGGCGAGACTTCATCTCTACAGTAAATCAAAAAATTAGTCGGGCATGGTAGCATGCGCCTG
>NW_007272929.1:0-787 GCF_000164805.1 Carlito syrichta | reverse complement strand
TACAAATAAATATTAAAATAGATAAATGAATGACTGTGATCTATTGGTAATGTATCTACAAATTTAGGGTTGATAGTAAGTCCAAACAGCTATCCCATACTGCAACACTGAAAATAGTTGTTCTTCACTTGCCAAGGATGAGGAAGATTTAGTATAGAAGCTCCATGAAAGTAAATGGTTGATGTTTTACCTTGAGCTTCTAAAGGTGTTTCAGTTATCTATTATCACATAACAAATGACACCAAAAGTTAATGGTTTAAGACAGCACCAACAATCATTTATTTTCTCTCAGGAAATTGCTCAGGAATTGGGGAGGACTTAACTTAGTGGTTCTGGCTTGGGGCATCTTGTGTGATTGCAGTTAGATAGTGACAGGAGCTGTAGAAGCAAGCAGGTGGTTAGCTAAGCATCTCTTTCTCTTTTCAGGTAGATACAAGGCTTCCCCATGTGGTCTCTCCCTGTGGCTTCTTTACAGCATAAAGCACACCAGCTCCCAAGGGAAAAATACATCACCTTTTATGACTGGGTAAGTCACACACTTCTACCACCTTCAGTGACAAATCATAAGCCCACCCAAATTCAAGGGTAGGGGATTAGACTTTTAACTGTAGATGGGATGGGGTGGTGACAAGTACAGGAGATACTGTTGTAGCCATTTCTAAAAAAATATAATCTTCCACAGTGGGCCTGGCACATGGTAAAGTATTTAATACATGTTAAATAAATGAAACAAAATGAGATTCACAATTATTTATTTTATCCCATTAGGGAATATTAGGCAAATGTG
>NW_007272928.1:0-644 GCF_000164805.1 Carlito syrichta | reverse complement strand
TGATGCTGATTATTTTATCCTCATCATTGACTAAGCTCATTAGTGCCCCAGGTTGAAACAAAATATAAGTACAAAGCTGGAGTTGTTTGTTTAGCCTATACGTTCATTCACATATTTGCAAACATTTACTGATGCCTGCACAGTGGGCTGTACAAATCAGTGTTTGTGATAACTTTGCAATGCTGATTTTGCACACCTGAAATAAGATGCCATTTAGAGACTTAGATGTCGATCTTTCAGCCAGTGAAAACAAAGCTGGTGAGTAAAACTTAGCTGCCCCCTTGGAAAGGAGATATATTTCATTTGGAAAATGTTGATTTCGTTTTGCCCTGCTCAGTAACAGTTAGATATCTAGAGATGATTACTGATACCCCCGTTGTCACAAACACTGACAACTATTGAGGTGTGTGCTTCTTGTAAACAACTCCATGAGCTGGGTGGGAGCATGCATTGTTTTACTGTTGCCACCTTAGTTTCTGATGTGTCATTTGTTCTTTTTTCTTCTTCCTGAACCTACACACACCACCCCCTGCAGCTGTAGCATCCTTGCATGACTTACTGCGCAGATTTTGCCTTGCTTGAAACCAGACTACAATGACTGACTTCAAAATTCTTGTATTTATCTACACCGAATTCTAGTAAAA
>NW_007272927.1:0-690 GCF_000164805.1 Carlito syrichta | reverse complement strand
TACTGAAAAGCATTGCTTGTAAGGGATTTCTAAAATGAATCTTTTCCCCCCAATTATTTATTCACTAACTCATTTTTCATTCTGACATGTCAGTTTCCTATATATAATCTATAAAAGTTAAGTTTTTAATCCTAAAATAGTAGGTCATATTCCTAAAAAAAAGGGATGTTATAAAATATCATCAGCTATTATCTGACATTCTTCTGTCTAAAATTCCAGGCTTACTTTAACTGAACACATTTTTAAAATTTAAAATCAGAATACCTTATAAAGAATAAAATCACTGTTCACTATTCACCCCATATATTTAATTATGCATAAAATCTTCTAAGTTAGCAAATCGTCCACGCACATCATCCTTTCCTGCACACAGCAGGAAACTCTTAATCAGGTTAAAAATAAATTTGATATTGACTGAGTCCAAATTTTCTTACACTTAGTCATCAGAGGCACAATATAATCCATGTATTGGGTTCTTTAAGCCAATATGTCCTAAAATTTCTTAGAATTGACTTGTGCCTTGCAGACAAAAATATTAAGTAAGGCTTAATCATTTTAAAATACTGTGTGCATACTACAGCTTTTCAGATGGTTAGAGGATCCACTGATTTTTAAAGTTTCCTTCAAGGCACTCTAGAAATGGAAATAGCTTACCAACAAAGTGATACGCTTGAAAAAAACAAATACAAG
>NW_007272926.1:0-463 GCF_000164805.1 Carlito syrichta | reverse complement strand
TAAGCCAGGCTCGGTGGCTCAGCCTGTAATCCCGCGCCTCTGGGAGGCTGAGGTGAGTGGATTGCCTAAGCCCACGGGTTTGAGACCCACTTGGGCAATGAGACCTCATCTCTACAATAAAGCAAAAAATCAGCCGGGTGTGGTAGTGCATGCCTGTAATTCCGGCTACTTGGAAGGCTGAGGCAGAAGGATCGCCGGAGCCCAGCAGCTGAGGCTGCGGTGGCTGGGAGCGGCCACTGCACTCCAGTCTGGGTGACAGAGTGAGACTCCAACTCTAAATAAATAAGTAAATCAATAAATAAATGAATAATAATGGAATCTTAAAAATAACACTTTTTTTAAGCTCTGAGAAATGAGAGAGCTGCCCTATGTAAAGTGGCTGATGGATGTGTCTTAGGATATTGACTAAACAGTGCTTTTTCTTCTCCTATTGCTTGATCTACTAGGTGGGAAAACAAAGCTC
>NW_007272925.1:0-353 GCF_000164805.1 Carlito syrichta | reverse complement strand
TATATTATTCTAACAATTACAGTATTTTCGATATTAATCCTATTCTCAAGTACTACCATCCTAGCAATATCTAACTCATGAAATAAAATTCCATTAGCATCATCTATAATACCCCTAATTCTACTATCCCTAGGAGGACTGCCCCCACTTACGGGCTTCCTCCCTAAATGAGCAATTATTCAAGAACTTATGAAAAATAATAATACACTCATCCCAATATTAATGGCTATTACAGCCCTACTTAACCTATTTTTCTACATACGTTTAACGTACTCAACAACCCTTACTATATTCCCAGTCAATAATACTACAAAAATAAAATGACAATTTGAAAACACAAAACTAATATTTAT
>NW_007272924.1:0-772 GCF_000164805.1 Carlito syrichta | reverse complement strand
ACTCACGAGGGAAAAGGTAAGCCATGGGGAGAGAGAGTTCAAAAGTTGGGGGCACTGTGGAACTTCCTGGTAGAAAGATTAGTCTCACAGACAGGAGAAAGAATTCTGAAAGAACCGGAGGCCTTTGTGGTATCCTGTATTGCTGTTCATTAAGATTTCAGCATCTTCCCCTCATGTCCCACCACCACTCCTTCCCTCTGGAAGTCAGACATGCTCAGGTGACTTGTTCTGGCCAGTGACCGACATCGCTTTCCGGTGGAGACTAAGACCACTGTTAGTTTTGCCACGCTCGTTCCCTCCCTGCCCACCAAGGAACCTGCAATTCTCCAGTGGCTACTAGGGCAACCTGGGTTCCTAAGTGAGAATGACGACAACTCGAATAGAGCACTCCTATGAACATCAAAGTATATTATCTAAGAAAGAAGTGTAATGCAAATTTAAACAGCAAATATCTAACACTGAATCATACACGATTTTCAGCAATGAAGAGCCTAGCCCCTCAAGTAAAGAGAAAAATTAAATCAAGCTATTAAATACAATTTTTGTTTATCTCTGATTTTAAGATAATTTTTTTTTTGGTTGAACCACCATGCCCGTCATTGATTTTAAGATAATTTTTAGAAAAATTTTTCAGTTAGATAATTTTGATACTTTTTATACGTATGTTATCTCATTTCATTTGCACTTTAGGAAAATATCAAGAATGGCCCTGCACTTCGCTAATTTCCTGTTGAATATGTCTCTGGTTCCTCTGTCTTTGATCCCGCATGTG
>NW_007272923.1:0-674 GCF_000164805.1 Carlito syrichta | reverse complement strand
GTGGGTTCCAGACACACAAGGGCAAATCGGTGAGATCTCATCTCTACAATAAATCAAAAATCAGTCGGGCATAATAGCACACGACTGTAGTTCCGGCTACTTGAAAGGCTGTGGCGGAAAGATTGCCAGAACCCAGCAGGTGGAGGCTCCGTTGGCCTGGAATGTGTCACTGCACTCAAGTCTGGGTGACAGAGTGAGACTTCAACACACACACACACACACACACACACAAAGAATCATAAAGAACAAAAAAAGCCCAAATGGCGTAACTTCAGCCACTGTGGGCAGGAGGCTTGGTGTTGGCTCACGTTTTGGCTCCAACCCTCTTTCCATTTCCCATGATCAACGCACTCCTAGTTAAATGTCTTTCTGTTCGCTAAATTCAAGGACATTTGAAAATAATATTTGTGTCTTGAAACTTTGTTTTACAGACCTCGCACTACACTCCCTGTCTATGTGATCAACTATCTGAAACTCTGGTCGCTGCCATATCGGACAGTTATCTGCCGTGACGACAACCTCCCCCCTCCCATGTCACATTTCACAAAAATGCTCCTGTTCTCAAACTCTTAGAGAAAGCCTTAGAAACACCCAGCTTCAAACACTCAGCACCAAATATCTCTTCAGTGTTTGGACCCCTCTTCAAACTTGAGGAGGTGGATCAAACCGGTTTG
>NW_007272922.1:0-410 GCF_000164805.1 Carlito syrichta | reverse complement strand
TGGAAAACAGGCACTGCTTGAACACAGGGGCTCTCCGTGTCGTTCTAAGTTAGAGAAAGTTTTGCTGGGAAAGGGTGGGATCCAGTCAGCCCCTCCATTCTCACTTGTCAGTAAACGTTTTGAGACTTGAAGATATTTAGTTAGATCACAAGAGCCTTTAGTACGGACTGGGCCTCTTTGGATGCAAAGAGGGTGACCCTCTTCCTGAGTGAAGGGTAGAGGGCAGTGACGTAAAGGAAGAGAAAACAGAAGCCAGGAAACTTAAGTCTTGTCCCTCTTAGTTCCATCCGTAGTATTTGTATTCAGAAATAAATCACCAAAACATATGAGAGTCCAGTTGGTTCACATGAATATCGGATGGGTGACAACAAAATTCAACCATATTATCCATATACAAACCATACTGATTT
>NW_007272921.1:0-555 GCF_000164805.1 Carlito syrichta | reverse complement strand
TCAGATAATATTAAAACCCTTCTGCATGTTTCTGGAGTGTAGCTAATGTTTACATTCATAGTCTCTTAGCAAAGAGATATTGCTCTTAATCAATTTTGCATAATTTTACTTTTTCACTTCTTATTAAGGATATCACTTTATGTTTAAAATAGTCCTATAATTATAAATATATAAAATTGGTTCACCTATTCTCTCTCCCTTGACACCTATTCTTTCTCCCTTGAGAAAATGAGTGAACCATATGAAAAAGTATGGCTGCATATACTTTCACAAATGCAGAAGAAAGAATCCAACAATGACCTATGTTCCGTGCTTGATAAACCATGTTATTTTGGAATAGACTATTCACCAAGTGTGTAATGAGACTTAACCTGCTATAGACTATTTACACTCAAGTATCCAAAAGTAGAGGTAGAATCTAAGAGTCAGTTCACAATATTGGTTAATCTTACTTGGCTCACAATCAGAGATTGGGTACATAAACAATAGCTTTTCTTATGTAGTTCCACCATCAATTTACATTTGCCTAATTGGGACAATATCTTTTCTTTTCCT
>NW_007272920.1:0-347 GCF_000164805.1 Carlito syrichta | reverse complement strand
CAGAATGACCAGAGCAGCTAACGTGCCTCACGCTGTGCAGAGTCACTCATGAGTAACCAGAAAGCAGGAAAAGGCCCTTTGGAAGACCTCTCCAGTCACCTCAGCTGATGAATATGAAAGCCTTGAAACACTGGGGGTGAAAACTCGGGTCCCTTGGTTGAATAAGAAAGGAAAGTTACTCTGGTGTGTCTTCAGTTCTACCCTTGACGAGTCACGATGCATGACATTTTCCACCAAACCGTATCTGCTGTTCACCCTGCCTACTTAATAAATACCTGCCCTGTCCCAGAATGTAATACGATAGCTGTAACTGTAGAGAAGGTTTGCCTGGGCTCCCTGCTCAGAAT
>NW_007272919.1:0-572 GCF_000164805.1 Carlito syrichta | reverse complement strand
CAACAAAGCAGATATTGGAAGGTATTTCAGAAAGAAGGGTTAAAAGAAACAAGGTCAGTGTTTGTATTTAAAATGTTTTCTGTTTTCATTAATAATAATTGATTAAAATTGATCTAGATGCAAAATAATAGATATATATTAGAGTTTGCTATTGTAGTTGATTGTAACTACCTGCAAATTCTTTTCTGATTGAGGAATAGTTGGATGATTTAAGATTTCCTTGGACCTGACTGTTGCCTTAAGAAATTACACTAGATGGATTGATATAGAAGGTACTTTATTAACAAAAAGCAGCACTGTTACAGGTCCTCGCTGAAGTTATTCTCATTTCTCTTTTTTTTTTTTAGAGGAGATGATGTTTTTGAAAGTGAGTAGGAAACGAGAAACACTTTTACAGGCTTAATACAAGGATCCTAGGTTATAAAGCTGAGCTTAGTCTGATAAAACACAAAGTGCCAATAAATATGGTTGATAATTTAGTCCTCTTTATTTAAGGCCTCTTCTTGGTACATTCTTTTTCAACCTAAAATTTATCCAGTTAAAATGTTTAATCCGGTGGTTGATATTATATG
>NW_007272918.1:0-751 GCF_000164805.1 Carlito syrichta | reverse complement strand
TTTGTTGTAATGCTTTGTGTAGCAGTAGCACCTTCCAATATCACGGTTTTTATTTATTGAACCCAGTATTTCCTCTTCATTTGCTTATGTCCTCTGCAATGTCTATCAGCAATATTGTGTACTGTTTCGTGTACTATTCTATTGTCTGCTTAACTTTTTTTTCACTATTTTGTGGTTTTGGCTGCTACTGGAAATGAATTGTGTCCTTAGTGGTTTCTTCAGGTTGACTTTGAACGTGTAGAGAGACACCTGGTTTTGGTATGCTGAATTTGTGTTCCGCAACAATGCTGAATTTTTAGTTCTGAAAGGGTCAGTGTCTGTGTGTGTGTGTGTGTGTGTGTGTGTGTGTGTGGGTGTGTGTGTGTGTGTGTCTGGTAAACTTGTTGGAGCTATCTCTACGTAACGTCGTTTGTATGTGAAGTGAGTTGACTTTACTTTTCGTCTCACGTTAGGATACCTTGAAAAATGGTTTTTTGTTTAATTGCTCTGTTCAGCGTTCTGAAACCTATCTTGAAGGGAAGTCGTGGAAGAGTATATCCATGTTTACTTCTTGATCTTTTGGGAAAAGCTGAAAGTTTCACCATGGAGTAATCATGTCAGTTTTATGTTTTACTACATGGCCTTTATTAGGTGAAGGAGGTTTTCTTCTATTCTGAGTAACCTGTTAGGGTTTCTATCATGAATCAGTGTGAAGTTCTCTCAATTCCCTTTCCACATCAACAAAGACAGGGTGTATGTGGCTTCTATCATG
>NW_007272917.1:0-350 GCF_000164805.1 Carlito syrichta | reverse complement strand
GCGTTACCCGTGGTTGCTCTCGCACCACGAGGACAGAGCTGTACATTTCCGACAGCGACTCTGTGGCTTCGGTGGTCTACGGTATGTACCGTTTGTCCCCGAGCGGAAAAATTTTGGTGACCGCCGACGTACAGGTAGGGTTGGCAAAATGTGAGGGACATTACGTATTGTTTTAAGTGACTCGTTCTAAGACGGTGTTTTCTCCAAATGGCCGCTGGCTCCCGTTTCGTCTTTCTTTCCATTAAGAGATGAACTGCGTCTGTATCCACCCGTTGACTTCATGCGATTTGAAATGATTGTTTCCCTCCATCTCTAAGTCTGGTGCGGGCGGGGGCGATTGTAGAATGACA
>NW_007272916.1:0-800 GCF_000164805.1 Carlito syrichta | reverse complement strand
TACTAACTAAATTTTGTTCCTTAAAATGCATAAAATGAAGCACCTCCATATTTCATAAAAAGAATGTATATAGTGTAAAAATGTTAGTAAAGTTCTTTATAATTCCCATTTTTTTATGTTATCATCATCTCTGACCTAATATGGCCTTTTTTGTCACTGGAACAGAGGATTTATTTGCTGATGTACCAAAACTAAAAACAGTTGTATTGGTGAAAGTCCATTACAATTTTCTTATGTTAGTTATTTGGGGATAGCAATTTAGACCAAAAAAAAAGTCTGATGCAAAAAAAGACTGCAATATCCAAAGTTAATCATCTATTAAAAGGACACAACTGATTTCAAAGGGAGCAGAGCCAGAGTAAAACGTTCGAAGCACATTATAACTTACAGTGGAAAAATATCTCAGTGTGGGTAAAAATAAAGTCACACAAAAAGGATTGCATGTTATTGTTCAAATGTGCACATAAAGGTTAATACAATAACCTTCTTGGTATGTGGAAGTTTCTAATAAGCTAGTTTCTAAAATAATTTCTTAAGTGGTAGTTAGTTCAGAATTAGTGCAGAATGAGGAACTGGACAAGCTCTGAATCTGAATCTCAACTTCTCCAGCAATTAGTTATGTAGATCTAAGATGAGTTACTTAATTTTCCTAGTTCTATTTTATCATTTTCTTTTTAAATAAGGATAAGACAAGTGCCTCAGAGTGTTACTATCATGCATAAGCATAATAATGAATACAAACCTCCTAGCATTAAGCTGGCCTGTTCAGGTGTGAAATCAATGTCACTGTTCCCCCTGCT
>NW_007272915.1:0-337 GCF_000164805.1 Carlito syrichta | reverse complement strand
GAGGGGTGGAGTGGTGGGAAGTGCAAGGTAATTGCTACACCCAGGTCTCCTGAGCAACAGAGACTGGAGGGAAGAGGTGCCAAGTGCTTCACCCATAGAGAGCCAGTGCCAAGCTCAATGAGCACAGTTCTGGGAGAAGTGACCCGGAGGTTCCTGTTGCTCCCTCAGAGAATTTCTACACCCCTCCGTGCAGGCCCGGGTCAGGGGCGAACACACTCCCACAGAATAAAAAAGAGCAAGAGTATGGTGAGCAAGCAGTGGCCGGGGCAGTAAGACGTCATATCTGGTGCCATCGGCTTTGCCAGGAGATCAGTGGAACCGGAGGGCAGTGTGGCTG
>NW_007272914.1:0-739 GCF_000164805.1 Carlito syrichta | reverse complement strand
TTTAACATACAGGAATGGGGGAGAAGAAGAATCATGATCAGATAAAAGTGATGCCAAACATATTTCTGTGTAGCTTTTTGTGTCATTGGCACCATGTAGGTTTCTGTAGGCTCAGAATACCTGGATTCCAAACCATAAACTATTGACTGAATCATTTTGACACTTAATATTAGAAATGGTAATTTATATGTTTTTTTGGGGGCATGATAGTTGACTGCCCACTTCATTGACACCCCCTTGGATTTTTGCATTAAGTTGATGAGTGGCTTAACTTTTCAGTGGTGACAGTATCATTTTGACATTTATTATATAATCAGATTGCCAAAGATATTTCAAGTAGAGTTATTATCTCTATTTTGCTTTGAACAAAATATAGATTATCTTATGAGCATCTGTGATTAGCTTGCTATAAACTAAGAGACAGCACAATGATTTTTATGACTATTGTACAAAAATGACCGTATTTGGTAGAAAGCATATGCAAAGTTGGAAAATATTTGGGTGTAAAAGCAACAGTTGTTATTAATTCCTTGATTTTTCCTCTTGTTTTGACAATGGTAGGCTATGGGTGAGGAGAGACATACCTTGCTCTTACTCCCACCTTCATGCTCTGAAATCATATTCATATTATCCTTACTGCTGGGAGAGAAAAACAAAAATTGTTTGCTATCATTCTGTATAATTAAAAGCAGAGGGAGGGAAGGAGGGAGGAAGGAAAAAGAAAGAAGGAAGGAAGGAA
>NW_007272913.1:0-530 GCF_000164805.1 Carlito syrichta | reverse complement strand
GGCATATTGTGAACCTTTGAAGAAAGATGAGTGAAGCAGTAGCTAGAACAGATAGCATGATGGAAGATGGCTCTCGTTTTCAAAGAACAATGTACTCTATGCCAGAACGCTTAACTTCATCCTGTGTCTAGTACACAGTCATTAACAATGTTCAAGCAGCAAAGTTGCATGATCAAATGTATGTTTTTAGGAAGACGGCAGTAACGAGACTAGAGATAGTTAGACCATGATATTATTATTATTATTATTATTATTATTATTATTATTATTTTGAGTCGGAGTCTCACTTTGTCGCCCAGACTGGAGTGCAGTGGCCGCTCCCGGCCACCGCAGCCTCGGCCTACTGGGCTCCGGCGATCCTTCCACCTCAGCCTTCCAAGTAGCCGGAATTACAGGCATGCGCCACCACGCCCGGCTGATTTTTTTTTTTTTTTTTTGATTTATTGTAGAGATGAGGTCTCGCTGCCCAGGCAGGTCTCGAACCCGCGGGTTCTGGCAATCCACTCACCTCAGCCTCCCAAAGGCACGGG
>NW_007272912.1:0-615 GCF_000164805.1 Carlito syrichta | reverse complement strand
CAGGTCATACCAGACCAATTAAATCAGAACCTCTGGAGGGAAAGCACAGACATTATTATTTTTGAAACTCCCTAAGGAAATTGCAAATGCCCAGATACGATTGGAAAAATCTGTACCTTGGAGCAGTGGTTCTCGATCTTGAATGTGCATATCAATCACCTAGAGATTGTTCAACTACAGACTGCTGGGCCCCAGTCCCAGAGATTCTGATTCAAAAGCTCTGGAATATGACTGAGAATTTATATTTCCCATTAATTCCTGGGAAATGCTGACATGGCTATCCTGAACACCACACTTTGAGAGACAAGGTTCTAATGGCTTTGCCTGCTTGACCAAAGCCCTGCCACCATATTTAGCAACTCTTCCTTGTCCCTGGTCTCCCTAATCAAATAATTTGAAAAATCATCCCCTTTATCAACCTTTGCAAAGATCCCTTCCTCTCTATGCAGCTATCTCCAAATACCAAATATTCCCACCCTCTTAGGCAGTAACCACCAGCCATCAGAACAGCTTCCTTCAACTTCTTCCATGATTTTTTCATCTCCTTTTGTCTTCAATTTCTTTGTGATTACAGATGTGGTTCTACAGAGTACAGGACTCCAAACACTCTATTGA
>NW_007272911.1:0-346 GCF_000164805.1 Carlito syrichta | reverse complement strand
TCATTGCTTCCCATAATTTCAAAGAAGGCCAATCCTATCAAGCTTTCCCATTTTCCTTTCTTGCTGCTCCTCCCTATTTCCTCAAACACAATGGGTCGAAGGCCCCACTGTCAAGTGATTCGAGCCTGGGTCCTGATTAATTATCCTACATGGGAGTTCAAACGTCGACTGAACTTCTATGGCAGAATAGCATAGAATAATAATAGAGACACTTGGACTTGAGTATGTTGTATCTTTTGCTCTTGTGCCAGCATGAGCTCCATGGAGCTCTTTCACACCATTACACAGAAGAAGGTGTGAGGTCTAGGAGCTAAGCCTGATCCAGTGAAGGCTGCTCTTGAGAGCA
>NW_007272910.1:0-753 GCF_000164805.1 Carlito syrichta | reverse complement strand
CAATGACAGTATTTAAACTGAGCTTGGATTTCCTTAATTTCTATCATCTGACGGTTGTGGGAACTGACTGTTTTTGCAACTGAGTTTCATTTTTCTCGTCTTGTTTGCTTAAGAAAGGATCTTAAGAAAATCTTTCCCTTCTAGGAAGTTTTTTTAATTTTAAAGAGATGGGGCCAGCCAGGCTCAGTGGCTCAGCCTGTAATCCCGCACCTTTAGGAGGCTGAGGTGAGTGGATTGCCTGAACCCGCGAGTTCAAGACCCGACTGGGCAGGCGAGACCTTATCTCTACAATAAATCAAAAAGTTAGCCGGGCATGGTAGCGTGCACCTGTAATTCCAGCTACTCGGAAGGCTGAGGCCGAAGGATCGCCAGAACCCAGCAGGTTGAGGCTGCGGTGGCTGGGAGTGGCCACTGCACTCCAGTCTGGGTGACAGAGTGAGACTCCAACTCAAAAAAAACGATAAATAAAAATAAAAATAAATAAAGAGATGGGGCCAACCTATCTTTTACTGCAGAGGTGCCTTGGCTTGCATGTTCCCTGGGGTTCTCTCTACCTGAGATGAGCCCATCTTTCTTTAATTTGGAGATCTTCTGGCAAGTGTCCAGATACCAAAGACACCTTTGTCTCTGGAAGTCACGGTGCTTGGCGACTTTCTTATCTTAGAAAAGCTGAGGCCGGGTTTGGTGTCTCAGCCTGTCATACCAGCACTTTGGGAGGCTGAAGTGAGTGGATTGTCTGAGCCGGTGGATTCG
>NW_007272909.1:0-786 GCF_000164805.1 Carlito syrichta | reverse complement strand
CCAGTCCCCCCACCTAGAGGAATGAACATGATCATAGCTTTAATGGTTTCTCACAGGGATCGAGTGAAATGGTGATCATTTGAGGCATGCTTTTAGTCATCCCCCTCTCTGTGGGAGGCAGCGGTCATGTAGGCACTGAGCACAGGACCCGGACAAGTGACCTGGTTCCACATACATTTACACTGTTGGAGGCATATAATCTTGGGCACGTCAGGTACATTCTCCTTGTCTTCCTGTGGCCATCTGTTCATTGGCAATTGATAACAGAATATCGTTTTGAAGTTGTGCTGTGATTGTTTATGTGATTGTACTCCAAATATAGCAGAGGCTTAGTAAATATTGATATTTGCTTTTCTTTTTGTTAAGGTAATCATTTTTTTAGGCTCATTGGAGTCTTTAGAGTGCTTTTTTTGGTGCAATTATATGGAAATAACTGAGAAGTAATGTCCATACTATTTTACTTGCAAAAAGTAAAACATTTTGCAAAGGCTATGTCCACGTGAATCTAGCTAGAGGCATACTTGGTCTTGCACCAGTGCTACATTTTGAAATGTTTGCTAAAGCATAGAAGCAAAATATGCTGCTACAAGAAAGAGAATGTTTGAACAAAGATGGACAAAAAAGAAACCCACCGGCATGACTCAAGTTTTCCAGGCATCGTTCAGTCTCTAGAGGAAGCTAGAGGAACTCTCGGGCTTTTAGGCCCCCAAATCTTGACTGTCTCTTCATAGGACTGATCCTGAAGCTGCCTGAGAATGGTACTTGTGCCATACGTATTCTTTACTG
>NW_007272908.1:0-636 GCF_000164805.1 Carlito syrichta | reverse complement strand
CACTGGAAAACTGGCCCTAGGGACCTACCTCAAGGTCACCTGCCATCTCACAGCACAACTGATCATGGCACAAATGATTCTCAACACCAACCCCAAGGTCACACACCCTCTCACAGCAAAAAACCCTGGATTCTAAAGCCAAGTGTATGAGGACTCAATACAAAAATAGCAGCTTTGTCTTAGAAGAGCTTACTCGCAAACCTCAGAAGGAAGACACTCTCTCAAAGGGGTCAGCTAGCCCTTTTCTGCATTCCTCAGGGCCTCTTGGGAATTTGTTTTGCCAGAACTGTCAAAGGACAACACATTTATTTTAAATATCTTATTTGGTTCTATTTACTATTTCAGAAACTTCTGAACACAGTCTAGATTTGTTTAGAAAATGTCCAAACTCACAGAGCTCAAAACATAAAATTCTTGGAGCTTCAAAATGTGAATGAGAACTTACCCAGGACCCAAACTGCTGTGAGAGATCGATAGGCCCTGTCGGCAACTTTGCATGGTCACCCCATACCCCGGAGGATGATGAGAGTTCTATTATTACTTCAGATCGTATTTCTCACACTAATCAGTTAAAATAAAAACTTTACACACATTAAATTTAGCACAAATTTAAGTTTATTTTAGCAAAAAGAATTG
>NW_007272907.1:0-374 GCF_000164805.1 Carlito syrichta | reverse complement strand
TACGAAAGATGAATAAAATTGGTAATCCCCTAGCCAGACTGATTTAGAAAAGGAGAGAGAAAGCACACATCTCCAATGTCAAGAGTGAAAATGGGAATATCTTCATAGACCTAACAAACACCAAAATGACTTTAGGCACTGGATATTCCTTGGCTACAGTTCTCCAACAGTGAAGTGAGGGAAACGAGCAGGGCTTGGAAGGGAGGGGAAGGGAAGGAAGCTCTCAAAAAACCTATGGTGTGCTTATTGCTCTGCTGGAAACTGTACATTCTTTTGTTTAATATTCATACCCTCTTAAAGAAATGACTGTTATCCTCATTTTTATAGATTGGGAAATTGAGGCTCAGGGAGGGTAATTAATTTGCCAAAGGCTG
>NW_007272906.1:0-720 GCF_000164805.1 Carlito syrichta | reverse complement strand
GCACAAATCTTTCCAGGCCATGAAAACAGTGCACAGAATAAAGTGTGCTGTTAAGATCAATTGGAGTGCTCTATATATGTCTTCTTCAAATGTAACATCTATTATTGACTGATTTTTTTACTTTGACTCATTTGGTAAAATAAAAACAACAGAAGAAATTTAAATCATTCAATCTTGTTTTCAGTCTCTTTAGTACCAAGGTAACAAAAACATTTAGAGACACACCCAGACCACTGGTGTACATTCTTTCTATCACTGTATATAGATATATGTTATATTAATTTTGTTTTGTGCTTCTTTGTGTAGGGTGGGGGCAGGAGTATGCCTCCAATTTCCCTTCTCCTACCTATCACCTACTCTACCAGGCCCATCCTAAAATTCACTTTCTTAAAATGGTTTCCAAATTCCTCTCCAATCTAATCACAATTTAACTTTCACTTTTATCACAGTGCCTGCTCCCTAAAGTCTTCTGATATTTCTAGACTCATCTCTCACCACTCCTGAACCTATCATCTTGCCTGACACTAATCTTTATTCATGCAGGTCACTCTTCTTAGAATGCTGTCCTCTGATCACCTGTTTAAATATACTCATATTTCAAGGCCAAACCAAGTTGCACCTAATCCATTAAACAGTCCACAATCACTATATACCACATGACTTCTCCCTTCTATAAATCTGAAACTAGCCCCTGCTTGATCATTCATGTGTCACCTATAG
>NW_007272905.1:0-315 GCF_000164805.1 Carlito syrichta | reverse complement strand
CCGTGGTGTCTGTGAGACTGTCACAGAACTCCTGCCTGAGTGACAGAGTGAGACTCCAACTCACAAAAAACAATCCCACTTGTAAGTCACAAAATGTGGCATTTGATTTTCTGCTCTGGACACACAGGATTTGGACAGATGCCTGTAACCTGTATCTCTAGCAAGAGAGAGCTGAGTGCTGTCTTCAGAGAATCCCGTCCTGCCCTTTCCACGCTATGCACTTCCCCCGACCCCAGAATGACCAGAGCAGCTAACGTGCCTCACGCTGTGCAGAGTCACTCATGAGTAACCAGAAAGCAGGAAAAGGCCCTTTGG
>NW_007272904.1:0-301 GCF_000164805.1 Carlito syrichta | reverse complement strand
GAAACAGAGCAATTTCAGAAGGTGAAAAGGAAGAAAACTAGGAAGATATTTTTAGCTTATTCTATTTCTCTTCAGTTTTAAGCAATTTTAGCTACTAAGGGTATGAACATGTCATGCAAAACTCTGTTTTGATTATTGCAGTAAAATATACTAAGAATAAAAATTGACTAGAGAATTGAAAATTAGTCTCAAAATAGCTGTAATCTGTTTTTTTAAGTCACATGCATTGACAATGTAAATAAAATCATCCATAGAGATATTTTGAAGTCAATAAAAATGTACAAGGTTTTTTCTGTTTAAC
>NW_007272903.1:0-622 GCF_000164805.1 Carlito syrichta | reverse complement strand
TAAAGAAAAAGCCTGGAAGCCAGAGAGGTTCTAAGAACAGAAGATAATAGAAGATGTGGAAGATGCAGCACCACAATTGTGTTTCATAAGCACAACTTGGCTTTTTCTTCCTCCATATCTACAGTTTTCTAAAATTCTGCAACGTGGATGTCGACAGTATTAATATTCAAGTGACATATTATGATTCCTTGTCTTTATAAAAAGAAATTGATAGAGGTCGAGGTGGAGATTAGAGACAAGTATTTGGAAATATTTCTAACCCTGCCAAAAACTGATAGAAAAGTGGAAAGAATGAAGATAGAAAAACAACCTGAAGAGTGGCTCCTTCAATCTTTGAAAAACTATTATGGCCTAAATCAAATTCTGTTGCTACCTAGAAGTGGTTATGGTTTGCATGATGCTTAAGCTAACAGGGCAAATGGAAAAAGAAACGTTTTTAAAAGCATACATGTTTACCCATGTTTAACTATATATCTAATAAATATCCACCAGTCCAATACAATCCCTTTACCATCATGGTGACCTTTTGTCAATAGGAAAGGAAGACTTTTGTATGTGTGTGTTCTATATGAACTCTGTGTTTGTGTATATTACCATCACGCATGTTTAAAAAGGTACATAG
>NW_007272902.1:0-347 GCF_000164805.1 Carlito syrichta | reverse complement strand
CACAAGTTCCAAAGGTTAAAGTGTCATTCCTATTGTAAAGCTTGAAATTCTAAGAAAATTATACAGATATTTGAACAGTGATAAAAATGATGCTGGCCATGGAGACCAAAAACATTCACTTTCTTAAAGTACATGATACAAATGTATTCTAAACCCTTAAATCCACTGAGAACTCACACTCAACACTATGACAAGAGAATTGCTTTTTTTTTCTTCATCTGTATTCATCTCTGTGGGGTGTTCTATCAGAAAGGTTTCCAAACATTGTGTAATCATGACTCGATTCAAACTTCAAATTCAAGTAAGATATTACATGGTAGCCCAATATGTAAAAAAAAAATAAAACA
>NW_007272901.1:0-513 GCF_000164805.1 Carlito syrichta | reverse complement strand
TTAATGGTTATTTCATTCATTCAGTAGATTGACAAAAAGGCTAATGTTTACATTAAAAGAGGTAAGTAATGTCAGGGAAATAAGCATGTCAAATTATCATTTATGACATCAGCCTCAGAGATTTGACATCATACTGGGAGGGACCTTGACCACTGAGCAATCCTTAGGCTTCAAGGGCTTATGTACAGTGCTCTGCCAAATGCGGTAAACCAGGTATGAGAAGAAAGATGTTCACTTAATGGTTATTTCATTCATTCAGTAGATTGACTAAAAGGCTAATGTTTACATTAAAAGAGGTAAGTAATGTCAGGGAAATAAGCATGTCAAATTGTCATTTATGACATCAGACTCAGAGATTTGACATCATACTGGGAGGGACCTTGACCACTGAGCAATCCTTAGGCTTCAAGAGCTTATGTACAGTGCTCTGCCAAATGCGGTAAACATGGTGGATTTCATTCCCAAGAAGTAAAGAAAACTATGTTTTCGCACCTATGCAAAAATTTCTCCAGG
>NW_007272900.1:0-576 GCF_000164805.1 Carlito syrichta | reverse complement strand
TGCCAGACAGAGGGTGACTCTGTCTCCAAAAATAAAAGAAAATAATGATATTGAGTGGTCTGTTTAATAACATAAAATTATAAAGACAGATCCGTTTTTTAAATTATATGCAAAAAAAATTTTTTTTGGTAGGACGGGCTCGGTGACTGAGACCGTGATCCCAGCATTTTGGGAGGCCGAGGCGAGTGGATCGCCTGAGCCCACGGGTTCGAGACCCACCCCGACACTTGGTAAAACTTCATCTCTACAATAAATCAAAAATTAGCTGGCCGTGGTGGCTCACGCCTGTAATTCCAGCTACTTGGAAGACTGAGGTGGAAGAATCGCCAGAGCCCAGCAGGTCGAGGCTGCGGTGACCTGGAGCGTGCCACTACAATGCAGTCTGGATGACAGAGTGAGACTCCTACTCCAAAGAAAAATTATGATACAGAAGCATGTAAATGATGCCTTCGGCACCGGACAGGACCCAGTGTCAGTGCAGCTTCTGTTGGAATAGAACCGAGTAGGAATGACTGGCGTGCTGACGCCCTTTTGTGGTGTTGCTCTCAGGACCAAGTAGGAATGACAAGCGGATTG
>NW_007272899.1:0-653 GCF_000164805.1 Carlito syrichta | reverse complement strand
TTAGCTAGTTCAGTCAGCTGGCTAGCCAGCTGGCTAGCTGTTTATGTCAGCATGATAAGTCAGTTGGCTATCCATCTGGCTAGGTAGGTAGATAGCTACTAAGTCAGCTGGATAGAGGGACCGGTTAGCTAGGTAATTCAGCAAGCTAAGTGAGCTTTTTAGCCAGCTGTCAAGATAGGTGGCTAGCAAGTAAAGCCAGCTGGCTAGCCAGATGGCTATCTAGTTAAGTCAGCTAGTTAAGTCAGCTGGTTAGCCAACTGGCTAGCTAGATGTCTGGCAAGTTAACCCGGCTGGTTAGCAGGGTGGTCAAGTAGGTGGCCAGCTAGTTAAACCCGCTGGCTAGCCGGCTGACCAGCAGGGTGGCTGGCTAGTTAACCCAGCCAGCTATCTGACTGTGTAGTCATCAAGCCAACCAGTAAGCTAGCTAATTAAGTCAGCTGGCTATCCTCCTAGCCAGCCAACTACCTCCTCAGGTGGTTAAATCAGCGAGGTAGCCATCTATCTAGTTAAGTCAGCTAGGTAGTCAACTGGCTAGTCAGCTAGCTAGTTAAGTCAGATAGCCAGCTAACTAGCCAGTTAGCTAGGTAGTTAAGTCAGCTGACTAGACAGCCAGATAGCTTGTTTTCTAGCTAGTTATGTCAGCTAGATACCCA
>NW_007272898.1:0-422 GCF_000164805.1 Carlito syrichta | reverse complement strand
GCAATAGAACTTCAGTAGACGTTTAAATTTCTATGTAGGTTGATTAATCAGTACAGAGGCTCGAATCACTTGACAATGGGAGCTTCGACCCACTGTGGTTTGAAGAAATATGGAGGAACAGCAAGAAAGAAAAATGAGAAAGCACCACTGGATTGGCCTTCTTGTAAATTATGGGAAATAACGTGGAAGATATATTTGAAAGCATTAGAACAATTCACTGAGATAAAAAGACTTCTTTACTTATTTTCACTATACCAACTTTGGATTTTCCCACTGATTTCCTGCCAGTGGTGTCATTAGTCTATACTTTGCTCTGTGTCTTGTGATCATAGGATGACCTTGTGTCACTGTTCCCTGTATCATCATGCACAACATTTCTCCTTTATGTTTATCATTCTGGTTATGAAAAGAGAATCTGCTGT
>NW_007272897.1:0-340 GCF_000164805.1 Carlito syrichta | reverse complement strand
TAGACTGGATGAAAAGAGTAAGAATCCAACTAAAAAAAGAAACAAGACAACTACAACTCCAAACACACTGTTTATATGATAACTGCCAGAAGGCATGCTCTTGACTGCAAATGGTATTCTCTAGAACTACTCAAACTCGGAGGAAACTGAAACCCTGGCCCTCTACTTCCTGTACTGAGACCTCTAGGAAGCTGCTGACTCAGTCTAGGTCCCTCATTCCTCAGAAATTCCCCAAATTTCTGCATCTTGCTCTGGGTTCTGCCAGTTCTGTTCAATCCTTGCTTCCTCAAAGGCTAGGGCAGGCAAAGGTCTGTCCGACTCATCTATGAAACTATTCCTC
>NW_007272896.1:0-641 GCF_000164805.1 Carlito syrichta | reverse complement strand
AAAGGGAGCAAAGCATTGCAGGAGGGTGTTGCAGCCAGAACCCGGATGCAGTATTACAAAGGCTACTCACACCGGGTGCAGTGGCTTACACCTGTAATTACTCCCAGTACTTTGGGGGGTGGAGGTGAGAGGATTGCGTGATTCCATTGGTTCGAGACCAGCCTTGGTAACTCAGCGAGACCTCGTCACTACTGTAAGTTTTTTTTAAAAATTAGCTGGGTAGGGTGGCGCATGCCTGTGGTTCCAGCTACCTGGAAGGCTTAGATACAAGGATGGCCTGAGCACAGCATGTTGAGGAGGTGGTGGCCATGAGTGTGCCACTATACCTCATCCGCCCTGGGTAACAGAGTGAGACTCCTATAAAAATAAAAATAGAAAATAAAAGACCGCTTACTTGTTCAGAGACACAGATAGAAAGTGACGACCAGTTTTGTGAAGGCTGGCAGTACATCATATTGCCTTCTTCAGATAGTACTGAATACGAATGTGTAAGCTGTCTGATGAAAAATTTTAGACGTTTGTGCAGGGAGTGGAGTTGGAGACACTTTAATTAAATGCATGCAAAGATAAAAGACATGTAAGGTACGGGGAGCAGTGAAGAAATGATTCCCCAAAGAGTCCTTTTTGATTAGCTGAGACTG
>NW_007272895.1:0-510 GCF_000164805.1 Carlito syrichta | reverse complement strand
AAATACCACACATGTTGCTTTTTCATAAACTCTTTTTTTGCTTTCCCAGCATAATGTTAGCAGAAAGCGTGTGGGTGAAGATAGCCCCTGCACTTGAATCAACCAAAAGAGATATACCTAGCAAACTGCCAAAAGTTAGAAATTCAGTAGAAAACTTAATCTGATGAATCCATCATGAAAATGAACAGGTAAGGAGTGTCTTATGTATGTGTTGGCATTTGTCATTAGTAATGACAAAATGCTTTGAAAAATCCACATGAAAATATAGTTAATTTATGAATGGAATACTCTTTTACTTTGACTAAAAATTATGGTAATTAGTTTTAAGTAGCATGGTGTGATAAAATCAATTATGAATATAAAACAATTCAAAATAAAATATTCATATGAGGAAAATAGAGTGATTAGACATCCATCCCCAACTGCATTTCATGCATAACACTTTTTAATCATAAAAAGGTTGTAGGTTTAATCAACTCTTCAGTCATATCAAAAAAATAATTCTACTAG
>NW_007272894.1:0-718 GCF_000164805.1 Carlito syrichta | reverse complement strand
AATTACCCTGAATTACCCAAACTAAAATGATCTATCAATATCATCAACTTCATGGTCTGCCACGGGCATGACAAATCTACAGAGAAAGTTAGTTGTACTTTCAAGCAGCAGACCAGTATGTTACTGATTGTGACTACCATGCTGAAAATAGACTGCTAACAATTCTTGGCAAATTTAATATGCTTCTTCGTATTCACCCAAAATGTAGAGCAAGGTGGCCAGGAGGATTTGCCAGGTCTTAGATATATTCTCTGCTGTCTTTCATGTACAAAGGTTTAAAAAACTTATTATAGTATGACAATTTTTCAGACAAGGTTGTTTATTTCAAAAAGATATATCTTGAACTGCCATAAATAATTTCACATCAAATAAGAAAACAAAACATTTTAAGTCTATTATAATTTTATTCAAGGATACAACCAGATTTCAAGGATCATTGCATTGAATGAAAACTACAACTCCTTAGGTTCTAAAAAACAGTTTAAAGGTACCAAATCCTAGAAATCGCTGTAACTTTTTAAAGAAATAAATGGTTTACTCCAGAAAGTCAATTCTACTAGTTTGTCTATTCAGTCTATAAAACTTTGCTAGCAAATATATGTGTCATCTTTAGTCACCTAGAAAATTATGAGGGACACAAAAGCATCCCCAGTTTATTAAGAAAAAAAAAACATCGTGGAAAGAACACTAAGTAGAAAGGTAAAGGACAGTAGCACGA
>NW_007272893.1:0-359 GCF_000164805.1 Carlito syrichta | reverse complement strand
GAATGCCTCAGTCTCGGTAATTTATAAAGAAAACAGGTTTTCTTCTTGGCTTCTGGTGAGGCCTCAGAAATGTTTTTACTCATGATGAAAAGTGAAGGGAGCCGGACTCGGTGGCTCAGCCTGTAATCCCGCACCTTTGGGAGTCTGAGGTGAGTGGATTGCCTGAGCCTGCAGGTTTGAGATCTGCCTGGCCGGCGAGACTTCATCTTTACAATAAATCAAAAAAATTAGCCGGGCATGGTAGCACGCACCTGTAATTCCGGCTACTCGGAAGGCTGAGGTGGAAGGATCACCTGAGCCCAGCAGGTCGAGGCTGCAGTGGCTGGGAGTGGCCACTGCACTCCAGTCTGGGTGACAGA
>NW_007272892.1:0-384 GCF_000164805.1 Carlito syrichta | reverse complement strand
TACAGAAAACTGTTTCAGTGTCGTATTGTAACATTCCCTCTCCTGTTGAAGTTAATATCTGTTTGCTCACTCTTTTCCCTTTCTTGTCAATATCTTCTTACTAACACTAGATGATTTTCCTTTATTTTGCAAGGGACTTTACCAAGGTTGTTCAGGTTTCTTCCATGGGTTTTCTGTCAGCTCACTTGGCCGCAGGAATAGTGTCCATATGAATAGCTTTATTACTTCCATGACCTTCAACACAGTACTTGAAGAATCCTCCTATAACCCCACATACTATATTTTGTCTGTCACCCCGAATACACTTATTTTTTAATTCTTTCACTGTATATAGATTTAACCCAGATTTATAACTTCTTTCCAGTTACACAATACCAGAAACAT
>NW_007272891.1:0-717 GCF_000164805.1 Carlito syrichta | reverse complement strand
CATCGCTTGATCCTGAAAAGCCTCGTGAGAAGGCATGGAGAGCAACGGAGTCCACCGTGCACGCCACGATGGTGGAGAAAGGAAGAGAGGGCCCCAAATGAAACGGTTTCTAATAGCCACATTCCAAAGGAAGCAGAAGCCGGGTGCGGTGGCTCACGCCCGTCATCCCAGCACTTTGGGAGGCTGAGGAGGGAGCATGGCTTCGAGCCAGGAGTTTGAGACCAGCCTGGCCGGCATCGTGAGGCCCTGTCCCCGTGTCACGGTCTGAGTAACGCTCGGCTGCTCCTCCCGATGCCAGTAACTCAGAGGGGCGGGGAACCGGCAGAGAGAAGTTTATCTCTGAGTTCGAATCCAGGGTGCAGAGCCAGACTCGAGGTCTTTCAAAACGGTCCCGCTCCCCTTCTAGACTTTTACAGTTCGCTTTTACGGTCCAGAGTCGCCGGGACCTCCACGTCAGCCACATGACCGGCAGAGCAGGGACGAGCGCTTGAACTTCAGCCACGTTTATCGACAGCGAGTGATTTTTTTGGTCCAGACTTCCCGGTGCCAGGTATCAGGCGTATCTCACAGCTTTGACCAGTAGGGCCCGGCAGAAGCCTTCATCAAGCTCGCCACAGGGTAAAGGGCCTAGGACGTCACGCAATATGCAAAAGCCATACGAATCACAAAGTTTACGATGACATGGGCACAAAAGTCATATAACTCACAAGGCTTATG
>NW_007272890.1:0-603 GCF_000164805.1 Carlito syrichta | reverse complement strand
CCCCTCTCTCTCTCTCATCCCGGGGACGTTCCGAGACAGCTGTTCACTGGCCTGTGGACACTTTGAAATCCCGGCTCGTTCTTTGGCCGCAGCTCGATGTTTTTCCACTCCACCTACAGCCAAGAGGCCCATCTCACACCACGAATCGGTGGATTCAGGTGATTACTTCCACCGGTCATTCTGCTACATGGCTGGGGGATGGGAGACGAGGGGCCGCTTTCGTGCTGGGAGACGAAACGCCATCCGATTCGATAGACTTTACAGCTACCCGCTCGGGAAAAGTTGCGGTCTTGAGGGATTCAGGGTGGAGCCGTATCTGCAGGCGACTCTGTGAATACTCGTTTATCATGACAAAGAAAAGGAAGGGAGGGAAAAGATAACTTGGGGAAAGAACAATGGGTCCCGGGGATGGCTTCCTGGGCAACAAGGAAGGGTGGGGAGAGGAAAGGCTTGCCCCCGGCGCCCGGGCGACCTCCGTCCGTGCACAGGGCGTGGAGCTGCCCCGCCTTCGAGAACAGCGGGCGCTAGGTGGCGCCCGAAGACCGCTGAGTCGATGCACGGGTCAGCCCGGAAGGAGGAGGAGGGTGGGGGCGGCGTGAGAGG
>NW_007272889.1:0-391 GCF_000164805.1 Carlito syrichta | reverse complement strand
CATAATTACATAAAAACATAACCTCACCATCCCAGACACAGACATTATAAAAGAAAATGAAGAACTATTTTACTTTCATGAAAAAAAAAACCTATTTCATCATAGTTTTATTTTTCTCACTTGGAACCTTCTACTTTTATTTTTCATAGCTCTTGAGCTTTTTCCTCCTCTATTTCTGCAGGATTCTTCTAGTTTCAGCTTTCTTCTTTAAAAGATTTAAAGTCTACGAATTTATCTCTGAGTAAAATCTTGGCTGAAGCACGTCAGTGATCTCACGTTCTAAACATTTTGTAATTGCTTTTACATTTTCCCTTTTTGGTTTTACAGTTACTAAGCAGGGTGCTTTTTTATTTCCAAGTAGTTGGAATGTTGGTTATTAATGTGGGATGTG
>NW_007272888.1:0-615 GCF_000164805.1 Carlito syrichta | reverse complement strand
TATAATCACTGAACTATTTACCTACACTTTCACAGAGCAAAATACCTAGAAGAAGTTTAGAAAACACTAAGTATACCATGTAACAAAAATAAATTAATCAAAAAACTCGTTTGTTTTCTTTTTTATATTTTGCTATTTATCAGAAAAATGAATATCTAAATGAATTGCATACATGTTAAGGTAAATTGCATGCAGAATTATTATTTATAGAGCTTAAAAACATAATGTAGATGTAGGTTCCAGATGAGTGTATATAATTCCATGTTTTCTTTATGAATTTCAATAATACACTACCTACATGTGGTATCTATGGAGAACAAAAATTTAATAAAAATAGATTAATTATAAGCCTCAAATGTAAGAAAATAATAAACGTGGGGGGAATGAGGTGAATATTTTAAAGAAGTTTTCTATTACTTGTACTAAGTGGTGACTTCATGGATTTTCAATTTTTTGTTGTTGGTACCAAGCTGGAGTGCAGTGGCATGCTCACGACCACTGCAGCCAGCTGGGCTCAGGCGATCCTTCCACCTCAGACTTCTATTAGCTGGAACTACAGCCACGTGCCACCACACCCAGGTCATTTTTTTGATTTATTGTAGAGACGAGGACTGG
>NW_007272887.1:0-354 GCF_000164805.1 Carlito syrichta | reverse complement strand
TGTGTGTGTGTGTGTGTGTGTGTGTGTGTGTGTGCCCGCGCATGCACGGAGGTGTGTAGCGACACTCTCCGTGAACCCACACCAGGATTCCCCTGGAAACTTCTCCCAGGACTGTGCTCAATGGGCTTGGCAGTGAGTCTCCAGTGTGAAGCTCTTGGGGTCTCTTCCCTCCAGTCTCTGCTGCTCAGGAGACCTGGGTGTAGCAATTACCGTGCACTTCCCACTCCTCCACTCCTCGAATTTTTAAATAGCTCTGCGTACTGTCTTTGTGTATGTTTGGCACTTATGAGTCAAACATTCTATGTGAGTTTGCATGGCGTGTCCGACAGGGATTTGGGGTAAGGGGGGTATTCA
>NW_007272886.1:0-747 GCF_000164805.1 Carlito syrichta | reverse complement strand
TCAACCCCAAGGGTATGTTTGATTTTTAAAAAGTTATTTTGGTGTCTTTATTAAATTTATCTGATAAATTTCTGTATTGTGTCTATGTTTTATTTAAAAGTTGGTTGAACTTCCTTAAAGCACCTATTTTGAATTCTTTGTCTGAGAGGTCACACATCTTTATCACCTTAGGGTTGGTCTCTGACACCTTATTTCGTCTGTCAGTCTGGTGAAATCATGTTTCTGTGAATGTTATTAAAGCTTGTGGATGTGCAACAATGTCTGCACATTGAGAAGTTGGTATTTATTTTAGTCTTCACAGTCTGAATTTGTTTATGCTTGTCTTCTTCAGAGAGCCTTCCCGGGATTTGTAGCAGACTGACTGTTAATTTTTTTAGCCTGTAACTGTTGCAGCTATCTTAGCACTAGAGAATGATCTAATGCTATGAGTGTCTTGAGGGCTCCAAGGTTGTTGTGACATTCCAGCCCAAATGAATATGTTATGGTTAAGTGATTTTCTCTAGTAGTCTGTTTTACTTATTGTTTTTTGTTTTGAATGTATTTACTCTAGACCCATGGAGACACGACATGGAGGTCAGGGACCTGAGTCCAGAAGATTTTTCTTGTGGCCCCAATGTGTGTTATCTCCCAGAAGGTCTCTGAAGAAGTGGAATGGATTTCCAACCGCAGCAAGAGGAGCTGGAGTTGAGACAGGGCTCTCTCAGGATCTGCTACACAAGGAATGCTGGTGGGCCTGTCTCATGGGCG
>NW_007272885.1:0-653 GCF_000164805.1 Carlito syrichta | reverse complement strand
TCACCTTGATTAATGAGAAACCATGAATATGTTGAAGAAGAGAAAGGTTAACTGACTTGCTGAAGTGGGTTTACCACTACAGTAAACAGTAGAGCAGAGAGAGAAGCCCAGAAATTTTCAGTTCCAAAGTCCATGCTCCATATGACACCCTGTTGTAAAGGTTTTGACTTGATTGCTTCCTGTGTTCCTCACACCTTATCTCACAGCATCACCTACTTTCTTCCCAGCTATTCCATTCATGAAATCTCAGTAGACATTTACTACCTCCTGGTAGGAAACAGAACTGTCAACTGGCAGAACAGTGGGGAAGGAAAACACCCGGATTCCAACAACTTCAGAGTAATGTCCACAAAGCGACAGAAGACTGGAATAAGGAAGCTAACAATAAAAACAATGAGCTGTTCTATATTTGTGTGTTTACTGACCACTTCCTATGTTCCAGGCACTGTGCTAAGTGTTTGATATGGGCCTTCCCACAATATTTGTGAGACATGGGGTTGTAAATATATTAGCTCATTTAATATTCTAATCCTTAGTATCCTAGTACAATAACTTGCCCACAGTCCCAAAAACTATTCACACTATGTAAATGAAAGGGTGTAGCTGTGTTCCAGTAAAATCTGTTTATAAAAAAATGCAGTAGGTCATATTTG
>NW_007272884.1:0-348 GCF_000164805.1 Carlito syrichta | reverse complement strand
AAGGATTGATATAAAGAGGAAGAAAGAGAAAGAAAGAAAGTGGGCAACTGTTCAGTGAAATGAGCAGAAGCCGCTTATTGAAAGTTACAGCAGGTATTTATCCCCAAATTTTACACAGGCAGTCTCACAAGTCTTTCACGTGAACACAAAGCCAGGTGCAGGGGGGGCATCCCCCACCCACCAGATGCTTAGGTGTGAGGAGGAACAAACCCCAAGATTGTCTCATTGTTCCCTTTGCTAGTTAATGTTCTTCAAAAGCAGTGTAACAATCCTTACTAGTCTAATGATGTTCTGATAATCAATAACTTCTAAAGCTCACTCAATACCCATGACGACTAAATTAAACTG
>NW_007272883.1:0-444 GCF_000164805.1 Carlito syrichta | reverse complement strand
ATACAACCCCTGGCTTCAAAGGAATTTTTACTATGGAGTTTATGGCCACTAACATAATAAAATGTGGCGTCATAGCAGTTGATTTTTGTTTTTCTGGACCATATTGACTTTTCAGATTTTTTTTCAACTTGATAGATGCCATATGCATACATATATATTCATATGTATATGAAGAAATTTCAGCAAGATAAATTTTGCAGCTGCCTGCTCATCTTTTACTCTATGGTTTTCAGTTACTTTTGAAGTTTTAAATAAATCAAATTAACTATTCAATGAGGGTTTAATTGTGATTTCTTAAAAAAAATTCATTACAAGTAGAGATTCTTTCAAGAGTCTAGTAGAAAAAATTCAGAACACTTTAGTGAATGCCTCTGAAATGTTACATTGTTGCTATAGTTGTAACAATTTTTCAACTACAGTACTGCTGTGGAATCCAATTTAACA
>NW_007272882.1:0-420 GCF_000164805.1 Carlito syrichta | reverse complement strand
TACAATCATTGCCCACATCATTGCAGTAGCCATTTTTACTCTTCTTGGATTTCAACTCTAAGGATGGTAACAACTTCCTGATGTTATCAACCCTGATCTGCCTCACTGTCTCTTGTTCTTTTCTTATATTGTGCCCCAACTTTCTTCAATCATTTTTTTAAGATTGATGCCATCTGTTCTCTTCATGAACTAATTCAGACCCTGAGGCAATTTTACCTTTAAATCAGTGGCTTTATATGCAATAGGAATGATCCTGAGTGGAGACAATTCTGAGTCAGTGAAGCAAGTTACAAAATTGCTGCAGTAACTGGATGAGAAGATGGAAACTATCAGATACTAATGTTAACTGATATCTAATGATGTCAGATACTGTACTAAGTATACTTTACATATTACCTTATTTAAATATTCTAACCACTC
>NW_007272881.1:0-756 GCF_000164805.1 Carlito syrichta | reverse complement strand
TAAATAATCTTTCAGTAACAGGACAGAATTGAAGACCCAAAAACTGAAAGAGGCATGAGACTGGTTTTCTAGTCTTACTTGCTAGAAATATGGTCTCCAGTTTCATTCATGTTTCTGCAAAGGACATGATTTTGTTCTTCTTTATGGCTGTGTAGTATTCCATTGTGTCCATGGACCACATTTTCTTCATCCAGACCACTTTTGACGAGCATCTGGGTTGGCTCCATGTTTTTGCTATTGTGAGTAGTGCTGCAGTGAACATGTTTGTGCAGGTGTGTTTTTGGTAGAATGATTTATGTTTCTCTGAAAGTGAGCTTGCTGTTGCTCCATTTTTAGTGCTTTGAGAAAACACTACACTGCTTTCTGAAAAGGTTGAACCAGCTTAATTCCCCCAAACAGTGTAGATGCATTCTCTTTTTTCTGCAGCATCGCCAGCACCTGTTGCTTTTATACTTTTTAATATCATGTTGGCTCTGTTTTAAATTGATCACCTGAGCCCAGCAGATTGAGTCTGTGATGGCTGTGAGCATGACACTGCACTCCAGCCTGCGTGACAGAGTGAGACTGCAACTCAAAAAAGTATTTAATTGGATAATTAATTAAGCCTAGGCAGTCACTCAGACTCCATCTTGAAAGATTGGCTCTTTCAGGTTCACATTTGCTCACATTGGGGACACAGGCATTGTCCCCAACCAGAAGTCTTACCTGGCAACTGCATATTGTAAGGTGGTGGATCCCGAGAAACTCTTACACAGG
>NW_007272880.1:0-584 GCF_000164805.1 Carlito syrichta | reverse complement strand
TCTGGGCGACAGAGTGAGACTCTAACTCAAAAAAAAAAAAAAAAGAAAAAAAGAAAAAGAAAGGGGGTAAGGATTAAACAACTATTCCTAGGATACCACGTTAACTACTTGGGTAAGAAATTCAATAGAAGCCTAAACTTCACCGAGTGACAAACTTGAAATTTAAAAAAAAGTCTATATATATATATATATATCCACACAGCAGCCATAAAACATGCGGGATCAAAGACAGAGGAACCAGAGACATATTCAACAGGAAATTAGCGAAGTGCAGGGCCATTCTTGATATTTTCCTAAAGTGCAAATGAAATGAGATAACGTACGTATAAAAAGTATCAAAATTATCTAACTGAAAAATTTTCTCTAAAAATTATCTTAAAATCAATGATGGGCATGGTGGTTCAACCAAAAAAAAAATTATCTTAAAATCAGAGATAAACAAAAATTGTATTTAATAGCTTGATTTAATTTTTCTCTTTACTTGAGGGGCTAGGCTCTTCATTGCTGAAAATCGTGTATGATTCAGTGTTAGATATTTGCTGTTTAAATTTGCATTACACTTCTGTCTTAGATAATATACTTGA
>NW_007272879.1:0-398 GCF_000164805.1 Carlito syrichta | reverse complement strand
TAAACAAACAGAAACCCAAATAAAAAACCCAATTCCATTCACAATAGCCACAAAAAAATGAAATACCTTGGCATCATCGTAACCAGAGACATGAAAGACCTTTACGATGAAAATTATAAAACACTGCTCAAAGAAATCAAAGATGACACAAACAAGTGGAAAAATATCCCAAGGTCATGGATTGGAAGAATCACCATTGTGAAGATGTCCATCTTACCAAGGCAATCTACAGATTTAATGCGATACCCATCGAATTACCAGCAACATTCTTTTCAGACCTAGAAAAAACAACACAGGAATTCATATGGAAACACAAATGTCCAAGAATAGCCAGAACAATCTTCAGCAAAAAAAAAAAAACAAAGCAGGTAGTATCACAGAAACAGACTTCAAACTTT
>NW_007272878.1:0-703 GCF_000164805.1 Carlito syrichta | reverse complement strand
GTCAAACAAGAATGTGTGGTTTAGCCAACTGCAACTGTAAAAGACCCCCCCCAAACCCAAATCAAATTGTACTTAAGCCCAACCCCACTGAGCAGTGGGGCCCTTGCCTGGGACTTTGTGTCTCGAGGGTAAGTGGCTGCCAGCTGGTTCTCAGCTCAATAAACTTCTCTTTGTACTTGGACTCATGTGGCTCGATGCCCTATTACAATTTTACTCAAATTCAAATTAAACGGTCTTTGTTTTTAATTCATAAAATTATGGGCATTACTTTTCTAAATCTAAAAGGTGCACATTTTGAAGCAATTGCCCAATTCATTAAAAATGTTTTTGTAAATTAAAAAGTTTTAATTTAGAGTATAATAAAGATAAGATATTTCATCACACATTGTGCCTAAAAGCATACTATATTATAAAATATTCATTCACAGTCCTTAGAATAGTATCTAAAGAGGTCACCAGTGACTAGTGGGCATGCATTCTGTACCCTCTGGTATCACAGACCAATTTTAGTAGCTGAGTATGGGTTGGCTATGTCACAAGCTTCAGACAATCAATTACTACTTATAGATTTCCTTTCTTAAACTAAACCATCCATAAATATGTTTGCTGAACAATCTTTTACAAAGTCAAACTATGGACTGGCAAAGATCATTTATCAAGTCGTCAAGAGGCTATAGAATATAATGACTGAGAAAATGTACAG
>NW_007272877.1:0-539 GCF_000164805.1 Carlito syrichta | reverse complement strand
AAATAGACATCTTTACATTTATTATTGTTACTTTATAGCCTTCCCCACCTACCCCCTCCTCTAGAAGAAAAGAAGAAACTCATGCAAGTTAAACTGAGCTAATAATAATAGCCATAGGGACCAGATTTTGAGCATTTATTATATGTTCACCTACGCTATAAAGAGCTGAATCATTGTAATGTTATTTAACTTGCACAACTGCCCTGTGAGGTGAATACTATCTACATTCCAAGTTTGGGTTAATTTTTCTCATGTTACAAGCAGTCTGGAGGTAACCTGACCATGCCTGTGTGGCAGTTTTATGAAATCATTAATATCCCAGGATCTTTCCAACTTTCTCTTCACCATCCTGGGTATTTAGCTTTTACTATAATGGTCATGACATGGCTGATGCATCTCCAGGTACCATGTCTGTGATCCATCCAGGGAGAATGGGGCAAAAGCCTTGTCTCTTCTCTGGTGTTGATTTATTTAGGGAGGCAAGTCCTTCTCAGGGATTTCTGCTTCCATCTCATGGACTGGAAATATGAAACTTGGCC
>NW_007272876.1:0-689 GCF_000164805.1 Carlito syrichta | reverse complement strand
TTCACATATGTGTTTTGAGATGAACTCCTGAAGCACCTGATGCAAATACTTAAACTTTATAAATTAAATCAAACTGCCGAAGAATACCTACAAAAGCATACTCTGTTTTACCTTTTACTATTTTTACACATGTCTGGAAATACTCTGTATTCTACAAGTGGAAATCATCTTTTGTTGACCCAATCTACTTGCTGGACACAATGAAGGACTAGCCATTTTAAAAAGTATCATTTTTCTGACACTACCAGAAAAAAGAGTTGCATATAACTTAACTGGCATTTTTAATCACCATTTCCAGGAAAATACAAATTAAAATCTACTTTTCAGAGAATTACTCTCCCTCCCTTCAAATAATAAATATTTTATTACTAAAAGACTGTTAATGTCAATGAAGAGAAAGTCATTTTCATCTTTGTGTCAAAGCAAATCATTTGTTTTGTAAAAAAACTTCTGTATAATTTAAATGGATTTCACAGTGCAAACAGAAAAAAATCGGTTTTGAGAATACTAAACTTTAAAAAATTATTATATTTAAGATCCAATTGAAAAGAGAAAACAGTATGGTGATCAGGGTCTTCTGAGTAACATCCACACTGGTCAAGATTCACATGGTTCCATGCCATAGGCTAAATGTTTGTGTCCCCCTCCAAATTTATATGTTGAAACCTAACCCCCAAGGTAATAGAGAA
>NW_007272875.1:0-365 GCF_000164805.1 Carlito syrichta | reverse complement strand
CTTCAGGGTAGCCGGAACTGTAGGCGTGCACGACCACGCCCGGCTGATTTTGGATTTAGTGTAGAGAGGAGGTCCTTCCGAGTTGCCCGGGTGGGTCTCGAACCCACGGGCTCGGGCGATCCGCTCGCCTTGGCCTTTCAGAGTGCTGAGATCACGGGTTGAGCCGCCGAGCCCAGCCTATAGCTAACCTTTTATACTCATGATCTGAATTATCCAAAATTATAAAAAAAAGTCTGAAGTTCTTCAAAACTGAAACATTAAAATAAAAAAGCCGGACTCGGTGGCTCGAGCCTGTCATCCCGCACCTTTGGGAGGCTGAGGTGAATGGATGGCCTGAGCCCGCGGGTTCGTGACCCGCCTGGGCG
>NW_007272874.1:0-569 GCF_000164805.1 Carlito syrichta | reverse complement strand
TATGATTCAACATAGTGCCCGGTAATTCTATAACAATTAATTCAAAACTTATTCTTGAACTACAAAACCTTACCATGACTTATATGAGTTTCATATATCTAAACTTTAATTTTTATATAATCTGATGATTGAACTTTAATACTATGCTATATCTTATTAGGCTAATACCTTATCATTAATTCTTTCATAAATCTTATGGTAGTTGTCATACTCTTGAACAAGGAAATGTATGGTTGCCATGACGATGGCCACGGGCTGAAGCAAACAGAGTTTCAGCATGTAACGAAACTAGAAAAATGTTCTGCCTGGCTAGAGGCAGGGCAATAAAACTATTACGGTAATTTAGTTTCTAATCTTAGCTCTAGGAGAAACTGCTTTCGGGAACAAAAGCTGACTGACCAGTCTACCAGGAAATAGAAGTTTAAAAATGTCTAGAAAGAAGTACAACTTAGAAGGGACAAAGACATATAAAACAATTCTGCTGTGCACTTTCCATCAGGCATATTGAGATTTACTTAAAAGTTTTGTATCCTAAATTGTAAGTATTGTTGCCATGTATGTACACTGGT
>NW_007272873.1:0-384 GCF_000164805.1 Carlito syrichta | reverse complement strand
CAACCAAGCTGCAACAGAATGGGTGACCCTAATAATAAAACACTATCACGTGGACAACTCACTCAGGTCCACTCTCAGTATGGGAGTTTCTCTGTCCTCTCAATAAATATTGCATTACAAAAATAAAAGAAAAGAATAACTCGATTAGTGGATTTTTGAATGGTCACTTATCCCTGGAGAAATTTTTGGATAGGTGTGAACACATGGTTTTATTCACTTCTTGGCAATAAAATCCACTCTATCTACCGCATTTGGTAGAGCACTGTACACAAGCCCTTGAAGCCTAAGGATTGCTCAGTAGTCATGGTCTCTCCGATTATGATGTCAAAGTTCTGAGGCGGATGTCATTAATGACAATTTTACATGCTTGTTTCCCTGAGTTTG
>NW_007272872.1:0-510 GCF_000164805.1 Carlito syrichta | reverse complement strand
GGCTCTTCCTAGCAACAATGGTGGTAATACCTTTTACTTTTTCAGGACTGTGAAGCCTTCCTAAACTCAATTTCCTTTGAACCTCTTGTAGTCTCTGCAGGATAGGCTGGGAAAGATACAGAAAAAGAGGTTTGTGGACTTGTCCAAGATCATGAGATTGTCCAAGATCATGGTTAAGTGTCACCATTGGGAATAGTAGGTCCGTCCTCTGGCTTTTCCCACTTGTCCACCTTTGGAACTGTAGTAGGTACTCAATTACAGATGTTCCTCGACTGTGGTCTGATTATGTCCAGATAAATCCAGTCATAAACTGAAAATATCATGTCAAAAATGCATTTAGTACACTTAACCTACTAAACCTCATAGCTTAGCCTAGCCTACCTTAAATGTACTCAGAACACTTAATATAGCCTACAGTTGTGCAAAATAATCTAACATAAAGCCTGTTTTATAATAAAGTGCTGAATATCTCATGCAATTTATTGAATACTGTGCTGAAAGGGAGAAAGA
>NW_007272871.1:0-730 GCF_000164805.1 Carlito syrichta | reverse complement strand
GGTGGTGTGGAGGTAGCCCCCCCAGGAAAATGGGTCAGGTGGAACTTTGTTAGCCAGTCACTCTGCTCTGTAGAGAGTGTTGGAGTTCTGCTGTCCTAGAGTCAGAAGAGGAAGGCTGAGTGTTCCTATGCTGGGGAATGGGGCAGTTCCCAGCCTCTCCTTCTAGCTTTCCCCTTACTCCCTGCCCAAAGAAAGCTTTCATTGTGGGTTAGACCTAGGGGAAGGTGTCATTGAGTCAGATACAGGGCAGCTGCATTGACCACATGGAGGGACAGTGGCAGAGCAACTTGCTGGCTGTGGATACTGAGGTTGACTGTCTGTCACCCAGGCTTTCCCACGCATGTTAGATAGAGATGACAGGACTCATTGTGTGCTTGAGTAAGCAGTGGCTGCTGTCGGCCACCACAGGCTCGACCTGCTGGGCTCCAGCGAGCCTTCCATCTCAGCCTTCCAAGTAGCTGGAATTACAGGTGCACACTACCACGCCCGGCTAATTTTTGATTTATTGTAGAGATGAGGTCTTGCCAACTTGCCCAGGTGGGTCTCAAACCCGCGGGCTCAGGCAATCCACTTACCTCAGCCTCCCAGCTTATTTTGTGCTTCTAAATGGACCAGAACAGATCTTTTGCTGTCATTTTCACAGAAGGAACAAGAAGGGCAGCGAATCAGAAAGCCAATTTACTTTCAGTAACTTCTGATTTTTCTTTTTCTCTCTAGATTTGTTTTCAGG
>NW_007272870.1:0-593 GCF_000164805.1 Carlito syrichta | reverse complement strand
AAATAATGATGAAATAAATATCACTTAGCACCCACTACTTAGAAAGCATTCACTTGCCAAAAAAGGTTCTCGAAATGGCCATGGTGCTGGGCTCTGGGGACTTTTTTCAGCAAAATATTCACTTATAGACAATAAAGACATCTCATACTCGGTGAATCTGCTTTTTAGATAATATCAAGGCAGATTTCAGAATATTATGGATTACTGTATAAATAACTGGAGCCCAAATTAATAGTGCCCGAGGGGCTATTTTCAAATAACAGAAATTACCCCTATTTATGTACAGTTTAAGCAGTTGAAAAATATATACAGAAATAAAGGTAGAAATTGATCTTACAGTGGCATAAAGCATATTTGCAATCTAAACCATGTAGAGGGTCGTCTTCACTTGGTGATCTTTCAATGTTAACATATGCCTGCATCTATTTTCTAGAAATCACACCATGTATATGCCTGATAATGTTTCCGTTACACATAAGCATATGACTTTAACTTTGAATTTTTTTCTGAGGTACACATTTTGTTCTGAAAGTTGTCTTTTCCCAAAATACAACACATCAATAACTGCTGCTCCTTGGTTAATGGTCTATTAA
>NW_007272869.1:0-342 GCF_000164805.1 Carlito syrichta | reverse complement strand
GTTCTGTTACATTGATTGTAATTTGAACCAGAATCCAAATGCATTCCTGTCAAATTGTACCTGAGGAAAAAATAGGTAAATTTTCCCTCAGTAGAACCTTCTGCAGGTCTGCCCCATTCCCTCTCAGGACTAATCCCAGTGACTCTTTTTCTTCTTCTTTTTTTTTTTTGAGTTGGAGTCCATGCTGTCACCCAGACTGGAATGCAATGGCATGCTCCCAGCCACCGCAGCATCGACCTGCTGGGCTCCAGTGATCCTTCTGCCTCAGCCTTCTGAGAAGCTGGAACTACAGGTGTGCGCTACCACACCCGGCTAATTTTTTGATTTATTGTAGAGATGAGG
>NW_007272868.1:0-611 GCF_000164805.1 Carlito syrichta | reverse complement strand
TACAGTAGCAGAAGCTGGTTAACCTATTAACATAGATATTATGAGGTAAACTAAAACCTAGAGGCGTGTGTAGAGATTTATAAACTACAACAAACACTTCTTATACAACAATAAAGCTTTTAAGCCTCTCATTCCCCCTCCCATAGGAACCTAAAGAAAGGACCCAACCATGGGTCTGCACAAGTTTCTCGAAGGCCATCCCGAAAATGAGTGGGAGGATTAACACAACAAGGATGAGTGCCGCGTGGCTGGTATTGCTGTTTGAGTACCATGAGTTGAACGGTGCTGACTCAGGCTTTACAAAGGCTATAAGCCTGTTGATGATGCAAGGCCCAAAAATGAGTAGGAGAATTAAAACAGCTAAAGGGCCAGCTACGGTGGAAATTAATGTAGTATACCAGGGTGTGTGCTTAAACCATGCTTCAAACCAATTGAGTTGTTGCTCTCGTTCTTTTTTGCGTTCAGCTAACTCTTCCCTTACCTTAGCCATGGATTCCCTGACAATACCTGAGTGGTCCGTGTGGAAACAACATTCTTCTCCTAGGGTGGCGCATGTTCCTCCCTGCTGCAGAAATAACAAGTCTAGCCCTCTATGGTTCTGTAGGACCACG
>NW_007272867.1:0-590 GCF_000164805.1 Carlito syrichta | reverse complement strand
GCACCCGACTCCCTCTATGGTTGGTTGTCACTTCAAGGCAAGAAACCGAGCTGCTGCATCGGTTCCATATTCAGATTTTCTGTCATTTTCTGCCGCCCTGTCCTCACAGCTACTTCCTGAAGCTTGAGTCGGTTCCTTCTCCTTTAGACATTTACATTTTAAAAGGATTAAATGTTTCTCTGCCTGGTCTTTCACACGGTCTTCAGGGTGAGGATCATGGGAGGCACAGAAAATGCTGCTCTTACTCTGAGTCTGTCCGCTTGTCGAAGAAACAAACATTCAGCCAGAAAACACATTAGAAAATGTTGTAGAACAGCTTTTGTGATGACTTTGTATCTGTGACAGTAAAGGAATTCGAAGCACTTGGTATGGGCTGTAGTCATCAAGAAAGCCTTCATGAGAAAAGTGATTTATCTGTGGATTCTGGAGGGTAGGATTGAAAAATAAACTCACAGTACTGGAAAATGGGGTTTTCATGGTGGCTGTTCTAATGAACATTAACCGATTGAATATCGGAAGGGACTAACTCACGAGGGAAAAGGTGAGCCATGGGGAGAGAGAGGTTCAAAAGTTGGGGGCACTGTGGAACT
>NW_007272866.1:0-321 GCF_000164805.1 Carlito syrichta | reverse complement strand
TATACAAAGAGCACAACTCCATGTTGCCACACTGAGTGACATGACCGGTTCGCTGTCATCATAAAGAAAAACTTGATTTGTTCACCTACCTAATTCTAAAGTGTTTTTGATTTGACCTGTCCGTCTCCCTATCCATAGCCATTGCTCTTCCGTTGGCATTTACGAGGAAGAGCTGACAGGCTTGGCTTGCTGGCTGTGAGTGTGCATCAGCTTGGGCAATGCTGTGTCAAATGTTGACTGCATTGTGATGTATTTTCCAGTCGTTTGATTCTTGTGTGCTGTACGGTGTAATACACGATTCTCAAGGTACGGCTTGAATGA
>NW_007272865.1:0-781 GCF_000164805.1 Carlito syrichta | reverse complement strand
CACTTTCATCTTGGACTTACAGCTTCTAGAACTATGAGAAAACGAATTTCTGTTTAAACCACTCAATCTGTGATATTTTCTTTCAGCATCCAGAGCAGACGAAGACAGTATCCCGGGATAATTTTTCCTTCTGGATATTTTTTCTGTATATGCTATATCAGGCCATTCTCTTCAGCCTCTACTGTGACATGTGTTTTATTCCTGGCAGAAACTTTTAAAAGATAACTCACAGTCCAATATCTTCTCTTCACCTGATGGATAACTGTGGAAGCACGTGTTGATATTCAGCTAGTGTCTGCCTTGAATTCTGAAAGACTAGATGAAAGCTCACCCTCCATACTGGCCAGGTAGCGTGAGGGAGAAAGGTAGATATTTGCTATGTTAAGCCACAGAGTGTTGGGATATTTGTTTTTACAGCATAACATAGCCTGTCCTGACAGAGTCACTGTCTTAAAGATGTCATTGCAGAACACAGATAGCAAAGGAATTAATTTGTGACTTTCAGTTTCAAAATCTGGGGCCCATGTACACAAACAATACATTTGAATGATCAGCTAAAGATACGGGCTATCCTTTGCTAGACTAAATAAGGGTTCTTTGGACTTAGAAAAAAAGATGAGCTATCTTGGGGAAAGCAGAGTGTAGATGCCAATGTAGCCTTGAGTCTTCTTCCCCTGTGTCTCTAGGAGATGGCAGGTTTCTCTAGACACCCAAGAAAGACTTGGAGATTCAAGGTCTGAAGGAATCTGTGTGCCATTTCAGAAAAATCCTACACCTAGAA
>NW_007272864.1:0-507 GCF_000164805.1 Carlito syrichta | reverse complement strand
GGCAAAACGGCCAACAATAATTTTGGGGGACAATAGGGTTATATAAGAAAGTTTTTTTTTTCTTCTGAAGGATAACTTTGCTGGATATGAAATTCTAACCTTTTAAAACTTTTTTAACCTTTCAAATATTTTCCTCCACTTGCTTCTTCTTGCATGGTATCTGACAAGAGAGTCTGCTGTAACAATTCTTATCCTTAGTCTATAGTTAAAGTGCTCTCCTCTCTGGCTTTGTAAATCTTTGCTGTGGAGAAAAATATGGGACTATCGTATAAGGATTATACATCTTTTCTTCTTTCCCATACCAGATTGAAGGTGATTAAAAAATAAAGCAAGAAACAAACCAAAAAACACACTCATTTGAAAACAAGTTACAATTCTGGAAGGGCAAAACTCAACAAAATGATATTTTAAAATATAGGAATTTTTGTTTTTGTTGTTGTTGAGAGATTTTGAATTATTGTTTCAATCTTACTACTCATTATTAGTCTGTCGAGGACTTCCATTTCT
>NW_007272863.1:0-741 GCF_000164805.1 Carlito syrichta | reverse complement strand
CCTGCAGTTAAGTCCCATCTATGGAGTTTACTTGTAGGACTTCTGACATTTCATTCACTGTCTTTGCACCCTGTTTCTTCATCTTTCAAATGTGAATATTATGTTTTATGTTTTACACTGAATTATAAGGGTGTCAAATGTGATTAGCTAAAAATGATTTGTAACCCATAAATCAGTATATGAATATCCCCTATGAATGCATGTAAAAAATATTTTAAGCTGTCCCCCCTTATTTTCCACCCTATTTTCTATCCCTTCACTGTCCTATCATTTCAGACTCTGTCACAATCTAGAAATTAAACTGCAGAGTATATTTTAGGCTTTTTGTTCCTTTTTGATATTGGTTTGAAAATGAGATTATATTATTTATTTATATGGAAGAATTGCATGGATGACTTATCCTTATAGGAGTGTGAATGGTGAATGGTGAATCAGACCATTGTTTACAGGTTTTCCAGAAGCATCTGGTGCTTTGACCTTGGCAATGGTGCCTGATGAAGAGGAGGAGCAGGACCAAGAGAAGTTGCAGCGGTCAGAGATAAACAGATCTCTTCCTGGCTGTGACAAAGGTTCAAATGTTGCAACATTATTATTATTGTTATTTAGTCGAAGTCTCACTCAGTCGCCCAGGCTGGAGTGCAGTGGCATGCTCACAGTCACCCCAGTATCGACTGCCTCAGTCTTTCAAGTAGCTGAAACTACAGGCATGCGCTACATGCCTGGTTAATTTTTTGATTATGG
>NW_007272862.1:0-793 GCF_000164805.1 Carlito syrichta | reverse complement strand
CCTCCCAAAGGCGCGGGATTACAAGCTGAGCCACCGAGCCTGGCTCGACTGAGCGTTTTAATAGGATTCCTAAATCCAAGGGCCCGCGGGCTCGGTCAAACGTTTACAAACTTTGTTCCTGTGTCTTTCGCCAGCGCTGCTTGCCCGGGGCGCCTTCCACCCAGTGTGCAAAACATGGCCCCCAAGCCAAGAAAACAGTGGGAGTGAGGGTGGGGAGAAGACAGGTTGAATCCCAGAGGCAGAAAGGCCCATCCGGAGAGGCCCAGGAATTCTGTTATCTTCCAGGACCCCGGGATTGCCAGGGCTGCGAGAGCCTTTAAGAGCCTGTCCTGAGCCTCTGGGCCCAGCTCCAAGCCCTGTCGATTTCCCGCCCCCCACCCCCACCAATCGATCAAATGTGTGAGCCATCGGCTATTTAACTTTTCTGAAGACCCTACTAACTCACTTATAATCTCACCCAATACACGCTGTGTGTCTCTGAGTCGCTGTGGAGGTCTCTGCGTTCTGGGTTTGCCAACATTCCAGAAAGGGATTTGACCAAGATCTCAAGTTTGCAGAAATCAGGAAAGGGCGGAGATGTTTCCAGTTCCGGGAACAAACACCTGAGTCCAAGCTGCCTCCAGGGCCCTGGGGTCTCAAATGATGCAAACCCCAACCTGCGCCCCCTCTGTGAAGAAAAAATATATTTTTAAGTCAATTTTATTATGGGACATGCCTGAGAGGTTTGCATGGACTTGTGGCTTCAACATACCAAAGGCAAAGTTAAATATTTGCACTAGTTAGGTCCCCCCCT
>NW_007272861.1:0-733 GCF_000164805.1 Carlito syrichta | reverse complement strand
TAAATTTTTCTATGATGATAGAGTTATTATTGCTATGTACCTCTCTATGTCCGGCATTGCTACTACATGTTTTGTACATACATTACAATATGGGCTATTTATTACCCATGAAAACCCTGCAAAGTAGGGTTTAATAATCCATTGTACAGAGAGATGTTTGGTAAAGATCCACACTTTATTCATGCTCTAGTTTGATATACTACCTTCTGTAAAATCCCACTTTCTTCCCAGGAGCCTAGGTTATTTTTCTTTAAAAGCTTTTCTGGGTTATAGACTCATTGATACCTTGATTTTTGGTTTAAAACTTGGGTCTAAAACACATTTTCTCATAAAGTCAGCCCACTGTAGCTTCTTTCTCCCACTGATTATTACTAAATAATATGGACAAAATACCCCCTCCAAACCGTCCACTTCCAAAAAAAAATCCAGAAAATTACTCTGCAGAGTATGTAAAACAGCAGTCATCAAATTGAAGAGGGAAGTCAAAACTTGTAGAGCCATGTGATGAGTTGCTTTGGGTTTTATTTTCTTTCTTTCTCTCTTATCTTTAAATTGAGGGCAGGCCAAACCAAGAACCTTATAATGATTATGGTCAGCAACACCTGTTCAGAAGACTACTAGGAAAACCCCCGTGAGATGCAGATTGTGGAAGAAGTCCTCATTTTTCCCCTTTTCCCTCTCCCATCACTTCCTTGAGACCACCCCATTGAAGTAGTGGTTTATGTTAGTGCGA
>NW_007272860.1:0-651 GCF_000164805.1 Carlito syrichta | reverse complement strand
ATAAACCTGTGTGCCACCCCATGAAGCCATTCCTTAGAGTCCCAGCTTGGTGCTTCTCCAAGGTCTCTTCTTGGAGTTGTTCCAGATTCTATGACCAGCTTTCATCCGAATCCCCTGGAGAATGGGACGATTTTGCTTCTGTCTATCGGCCAGGCATCGCTTGATCCTGAAAGCCTCGTGAGAAGGCATGGAGAGCAACGGAGTCCACCGTGCACGCCACGATGGTGGAGAAAGGAAGAGAGGGCCCCAAATGAAACGGTTTGTAATAGCCACATTCCAAAGGAAGCAGAAGCCGGGTGCGGTGGCTCACGCCCGTCATCCCAGCACTTTGGGAGGCTGAGGAGGGAGCATGGCTTCGAGCCAGGAGTTTGAGACCAGCCTGGCCGGCATCGTGAGGCCCTGTCCCCGTGTCACGGTCTGAGCAACGCTCGGCTGCTCCTCCCGATGCCAGTAACTCAGAGGGGCGGGGAACCGGTAGAGAGAAGTTTATCTCTGAGTTCGAATCCAGGGTGCAGAGCCAGACTCGAGGTCTTTCAAAACGGTCCCGCTCCCCTTCTAGACTTTTACAGTTCGCTTTTACGGTCCAGAGTCGCCGGGACCTCCACGTCAGCCACACGACCGGCAGAGCAGGGACGAGCGCTTGAACTTCAG
>NW_007272859.1:0-592 GCF_000164805.1 Carlito syrichta | reverse complement strand
AAAAATTTCGATAGTAGAAAGTGGAGACGATGAAAATTCTTAAAAGTTAACTATATTCTTATTAAACCTAAAAATATTATGATTGATTATGTATGAACTAACATGATTCGTAGCATGCCCTATTCTACAATACCTTCTATGAATAAAATAAATTCAATTTCTATAATAGGTAGAAAAAAGACCTTACACTAACTGTAGCTAAAGCCGACCCAAAAGAATGCAGCCCAGTCCAAAGTACATGCTGGGCTCTCAGGAATGTGACCCAGCCCAAACTCTGTGCTGGGCCACTCTCGAAAATCATCTTCACCATTGAAAAGCTGCAAACAGCTCTCCCTAAGTATATTCTTTTAAATCTTACACAGATGCTTGTACCATATAAAAGGGTCCCAAATGTGACCTGAGTTTGAATTATATCTAATACCTAGGCCGAAACCGCAGTTTATGGGAAACAGGAACAATGGGTTTCTAGAGTCAGCTATGCCTGTCACAGTCACAGAGTCTTCAGCTTAGGCCAGCAGAGTTCCTTTAGGTTGTTCTTGTGCTGCATGGCAAAATGGGGAGGAAAATGGGGTCTACGGCTCTCGAACACGTC
>NW_007272858.1:0-511 GCF_000164805.1 Carlito syrichta | reverse complement strand
GCATGTAGTAAAAAACACGTTTGAATATACTATACATTAAAAATTAATGTTTATTGATCTTTTTTATATACTTATAAAAAAGCTTGAAGCAGTGAGTAAGCAAACTCAATAGTCAACAATAGAATGTTTAAATGTCTCCCATATGATAGAATACCTTCTGGCCATCAAGCAGTATTTTTAAACATAATTAAGGATATGAAAGAACTTTTATGATATATGCCAAATTTTAAAAGAGCAGGAAACAAAATACAAAGTGCAACCCCAGCATTGTAAGAATAAATGATATAAATAAACACAAGTATTTAGAGAAAATATGGGAAGAAACAGTCAATGCTTAGTTTGTCTTACAGTTTAGGGTAAGCACTTCTGTTTTTCCAGTTTTGCTCATCTTATTCAATTTTATATGGTAATTGATTTCCATGTTTGTTATATTTCTCATTAGACAGTCAGTTCTGTGAGATCAGTTCCGTTCCTTAGATGCAATTACGGAATTTTTTACAGTATGTGGCAT
>NW_007272857.1:0-342 GCF_000164805.1 Carlito syrichta | reverse complement strand
GAAGGATCGCCGGAGCCCAGCAGGTCGAGGCTGCGGTGACTGGGAGCGGCCACTGCACTCCAGTCTGGGCGACAGAGTGAGACTCCAACTCAAAAAAAAAAAAAAAAGCAGCTGGGCTCGGTGGCTCAGCCTGTAATCCCGCGCCTTTGGGAGGCTGAGGTGAGTGGATTGCCTGAGCCCGCGGGTTCGAGACCTGCCTGGGCAGCGAGACCTCATCTCTACAATAAATCAAAAAATCAGCCGGGTGTGGTAGCGCACGCCTGTAATTCCGGCTACTGGGAAGGCTGAGGCGGAAGGATCGCCGGAGCCCAGCAGGTCGAGGCCGCGGTGGCCGGGAGCGGC
>NW_007272856.1:0-532 GCF_000164805.1 Carlito syrichta | reverse complement strand
GGAAGGAGGGGAAGGAGGGGCGGGGGCGGGGAGAGCCGCGCAGGAATCGGAAGGCAGGCCACCGCGGTTTCTCCCGGGCAAGGCAGGGCGGGGAGGGGGGCGAAGGAGTTGGGATCCGAGGTTTGAGCGCGCCACAGGGCGGGGAACCCAAGGGTCTAGGCCGGGCATCACTCCCGGACTGAAGGCAGAGGCTCCCGTCCACCCTGGGGAGGAGTCTTCTTCGCCCAGGGTTGTCCCGGGGCCCAGAGGGACGTCGGGGTGAGCTTCAAGACAGGGAAAGGACCCACAGAGACCCCGGGCAGCCCCGGAGCAGGGGCATCTTCCCCCATCGTGAGCATTCCGTGCGTGGAGCGGGGCCTCCGCCGGGAACGCGGCAAGGGCTGAGCGGACGTTTTGGAACCCGGGGGCGGGGAGACGTGGGCCGCCCCCCTCGCCCCACGAGACAGCCGAGGACGCAGAGGGCGAAAGGGGCGCGTGGGAGCCAAGATCTGAGCCGCGACATCCGAGCGCGGAGTGTCCGCATCCCTGCAGG
>NW_007272855.1:0-752 GCF_000164805.1 Carlito syrichta | reverse complement strand
TTGAGTCGGAGTCTCACTCTGTCACCCAGATTGGAGTGCAGTGGCCGCTCCCGGCCACCGCAGCCTCGGCCTACTGGGCTCCGGCGATCCCTCCCGCCTCAGCCTTCCAAGTAGCTGGAATTACAGGCATGCGCCACCACGCCCGGCTGATTTTTTTTTTTTTGATTTATTGTAGAGATGAGATCTCGCTGCCCAGGCGGGTCTCGAACCCGCGGGCTCAGGCAATCCACTCACTTCAGCCTCCCAAAGGCGCGGGATTTCAGGCTGAGCCACCGAGCCCGGCCATGATATTATTTTACATGAGAAAAGTAAAATAACAAACACATAATGCTTAGTATGTGTGCATGCTAAATTTTTACCACATATTTACATTTATTGATTCTTATGGCATCCCTACAAGGTGGATGCCATTATTAGCTCTATGATAGAGATGTGCAAACTGAGGTATAAGGCTGTTAAGTAATTTGCTTAAGGTGCCATGATTAAGAAGTTTTGAAACTAGGATTCAAACTTAAGCAATCTTACTTATGAATCTGCATTTTTAGCGAATGTCCTTCACTTCTTCTCAAGAAATAGCAATCAGGCTAGAGAAAAAAACAGTAAGAATGGAAAGGGAAGTTGTATTTAGGCAACATTTTGGAAGTAGAGTCAACAGAATCCACTGAATTATCTTTTAATTCAATAAGTATTATTCAATGATTTAATTAAATAAAGATTTAAACATGGTACCTGTTCTTAGGAAGTTTATTTGG
>NW_007272854.1:0-673 GCF_000164805.1 Carlito syrichta | reverse complement strand
CAAGTTCTTGTTTGTAGTACATGACAGCTGGGCCTCCGTGCACTCCATGATCATATGCAAGGTCACCATCACTGGCTTCGACCTCAGCAAATACCACGAGTGCCTCAAGTAGAACAAAACCATCGAGGTTATGTATGCACAGTGCATGGAGGTGGGCAAGGACAAGTGTCTGCCCCTGTACTACAAGCAGCTGGTGTTGCACCTGCAGCACTCCCTCAAGCTCATCCTTGATTTCCTGGGCATTGCCTGGAGTGATACTGTTTTGCACTGCGAGGACCACATTGACAAGCTTGGTGGTGTCTCTCTGTCCAACACCAGTCATCAAGCCAGGTCATCAAGCCTGTGAACTTGGAAGTGCCCTCCAAGTGGACTGGCCACATCCCTAGGGATGTGGTGCAGAACGTGGCCCAGATCAACCCCATGCTGGCTTGACGCAGCTATGAGCCCTATGCAAACTCACCTAACTAAGGCAACCCTGACTCCATTGTCATCAATAACATAAACTGGGTCTTGAAATGTTACTATAAAACACCAGTCAATCTGAACGGATATTTTCAGGTGAACCAGACCAGCACCTCCTTCCACTTAGGAAACTCGTGATTTCCAGATCTCTGCAAATGGCTTTGTTGCCAAGAAGAGGAGAAACTGCATTCAAGAGGAAATTGGACCTCTA
>NW_007272853.1:0-337 GCF_000164805.1 Carlito syrichta | reverse complement strand
CATATATACTTTTAATGTCTACATTTACAGTCAGATGCAAAGTTGACATAATGCATGCCTAATATCATAAAAACAGTACATTTAAAAATCTTCCCAAATAAAGAATAAATTTGATAATATTTTGATAAAATTATTGACCCTTGTAGACATGGTGAATGTTAGATTTCAAGAGAGTTATACCTAGCGATACTGAAATTTCCTTTTACCTTTTTTCTGTGAATTATACATCAATTTCTCAATTTAAAATTTACATTTTAAAAACTAAACTTTAAATTATTTTGAAAAATAAATCAAAGTTGCCTAAGTCTCTAGATCTATCTGGGATCTGATGAGAACG
>NW_007272852.1:0-387 GCF_000164805.1 Carlito syrichta | reverse complement strand
GATGGGGCTGAACCCCCTCCTGTGGAAACCACACCCTTTCCTCGGAGCCGGCACCGCCACCCTCCTACTAGAGGTTGCATTGCCATTCGTGTGGGCATCACCCAATGTGGGGCCGGATGCCTCCAGGGATATCCTGGAGGAGCCACGGTATCATCATACGGAGGGTTCTCCTGGTCTTCTGGATAATTCTGCTGCGGAGGTACCAGGGCTTCATTCTAAGGGAGAAACTGCACAATTTCAGATCATCGAGCGGTTTGAGTATTACATTCAAAGGAGTAGAAAAAAAGGAAGGACGGATGAGGGATCCCGGGTCACAGGGGCATCGGTTTGAGGCTTTGGCGCCACTGCAGCGATTGGGGTGTGTCTGAGCCCTTCTGCGAGGAGCTG
>NW_007272851.1:0-640 GCF_000164805.1 Carlito syrichta | reverse complement strand
TTAGGGGAAATAATAATTCGAACCAAATTGAAAAAATTGCCATAACTTTCTCTTTCAATATGTGTGGTGAAAATAGACAACTGGGGTAACATTTATTCTTTTGAGTTGATGACAACTTCTGTATCTTTCCCCCTCAAATGAACGTTAAAACGGGAAAATTAAACTATTGACAAAAAGAGGCTGCCTTAGAAGTTACAAATTATATCAATCTAGATATTTCCTGATTAGATAAAATATGAGATCACATGAAACTTAGTACTTTAAAGATTATTAATATATACTGATGGACTACAGAGCTGTATTTAAATTCCATCAGGATGATGTTATTTATCCAAAAAATTCTGCAGGCCGATATAGCAATTCATGAATCATTATTTATGTTTAAATATTTATAAATCAACTCGTTGCTCCCTGGTTTAACACTGAAACTCTATCATCGTACTTGATTTGGACTCTAAGGAGCCTGCATAATGCATTTCAGAAGACTTGCACACCCCCACACAATTCTGGATTAATAGCCAAACAAACAAGGAGTAATTGTCTCCACTCCAGGGAAACGTAAGTGATAACATCAATCTGACCTTTGCTTAACACTTACTGCTTACTTCTCACACATTCTCCACAACAAAGTTTCCTCTCG
>NW_007272850.1:0-812 GCF_000164805.1 Carlito syrichta | reverse complement strand
ACTCTCAAGGTCAGGGTCACTCTTTCTACAGGGAACGTGGAGTCTGCTCTTTGGAGTGATTTCTCGCTCTCTGTCATGCCACTTTGCTTCCTCTCAGAATCCGTATCCTCTCAGGATCCCTTTTCAATTTCTCAGTATGTGACCTCTGTGTGTGAAATGACATTTAGAGATCATAGAGATGGAAAATTGATCATCCCTCGGTCCACGTGTGACTTCCAAGCCTTGGATGCTCCATTTTCCCAAGCGCTGTTAGCAGTTGGTTTGTTAACGGACAGCATCTGAGTGACCACTTGAGGGATTTTGGTGAAACATGGGAAAAGTACTACTTCTAAAAGGAGTGAGCGCTCCCATCTGATGCCAGTTATGACCAGTATCAGATGTGACCGTCTGCATGGATATCCAGTTCCAGGTCCATGTGGTTCTTGTGGTCTGACAATTAAGTTCGCAGCCAGGCCACCGTGCACTTACTTTGACAGCCCTTGTACAAACAACCTGGCAAGGTTTCATAACCTTGGTGTATCAGTGTCTCACAGTCGTGTTTGTGTCGGCCCATGGCTGTGTCTTGCTGAGTGAGGGGCGTTCATTATTGTCGCACACTTTGGTGTGCCACCGTGAAATTGTCAGAGCTCGAATGAGAGTGACAAACAAACATTTAGTTTCTTGTTAAACTTGGCAGGAGTGGAAGTGAAATCAGCGCCATGTTAGTCCAATTTCATGGGGATAATGCCATGAAAAAGTGGCAGTGTACACATGGATTAAAATCTTTTCTCAAGGGACAGAAAGCATCACTGATGAAGAGAGGGGAGGATGGA
>NW_007272849.1:0-734 GCF_000164805.1 Carlito syrichta | reverse complement strand
CATCTGTTCCAGGGCTTTGTTTGTAGGTAGTTGTCTTATGACTAGTCAATTTCCTGGGTTGTTATGGGTTTATTCAGTGTCTCAATGTCTTCTTGTTTCAACATTGGGAGGTTGTGCAATGTCAGAAATTCCTACATTACATTTAGATTTTCAAGTTTGTTTCCATACTAATCTCTGATAATCTTTTGTAGTTCTTCAGGGTCTGTTGTGACTTGATCTTTTGCATTTCTGATTTTGTTTATTTGGACATTGTCTCTTTTTCTTGGTCATTCTGGCTACGGGTCCATCAATCAATTCTGGTTATGGTCTATCAATCTTGCTTATTCTTTGAAAGAACGAGATTTGTCCGGGCTCAGTGGCTCAGCCTGTAATCTCAGCACTTTGAGAGGCTGAGGTGAGTGAATTGCCTGAGCCTGCAGGTTCGAGACCCACCTGGGCAACTTGATGAGACCTCATCTCTACAACAAATCAAAAATTAGCCAGGCATGGTAGTGCGCACCTGTAGTTCCAGCTACTCAGAAGACTGAGGTAGAAGGATCACTGGAGTCCAGCAGGTTGAGGCTGCAGAGGCCAGGAGTGACCATTGCACTCCAGTCTGGGTGCCAGAGTGAGACTCCAACTCAAAAAAAAAAAAAAGAGAGAACGAGCTTTTTGTTTCACTCTTTTTTCCTATTATATTTTTATCTTCTATGTCCCATATTTGGGCCTTTACTTTGGTGATCTACACTCTTCTG
>NW_007272848.1:0-652 GCF_000164805.1 Carlito syrichta | reverse complement strand
CACCACTTCAACCAGATCCTGGTCCAATGCATTTGTTAGCATTTGGGGCAGTCAGAGTTTCGGCGTGCATTCTTAGTTGGAGGCTACTCTCACAGGCATATAGAAATCTGCTCAAGTTGTGCTGGTGAGCGAATGACTTAATACTCATCCTCTGTATTCACAGGACAGAATAGACCTGCTGGTGGTGGCTCTGAGTCCAATCTCACTCACAGCACTGGTGGATGTGAACACTGCACACAAAGGAGCTGGGCACACAGCATGATTGTTTTGGAGGAATAAGAGAGGCTTCACATCCCTTTTGACTGTTGAATGTAAACGAAGTACCTACTGCTCAAGTGAATCATATGAACTGAAAGAGACTTGTTACATAATTAGCATTTGAGGAAACCAAAGGAAAATCCTCGTGGGCTGGCGACTTGTGATGTCAAATGTAAGCATGCTCGTTTGGGGGACTGGGAATTGGAAATGATGAAATCCGAATGCCTTGTAAACCCAGATATATTATACACAGATAATCTTAATCGAGCTTTTAAAAGTGATACTTTCTAAGGGATGACTGAAATGTTTGTCCCGGCCAACTGGGACCTGTCTGCTTCCATGAACGGGATGGAGCCATCTGCATGGGCCATGTCAATTTGATGGCTCTGGTGTG
>NW_007272847.1:0-818 GCF_000164805.1 Carlito syrichta | reverse complement strand
TTCAGGGTTAAATATCGTATAATGTTGACTCTCTTCTTTGAAAAAGTTAGGCACCAAGTATATCAGAAGGTGAAGTATAATAATTATAAATTGTTCTGATTACCTGCTGAGAGATTAAGGGAATGGACAAACTATGGAGATAATAGTAAATTTTGTAAAATGCTGAGCATTTATGATCTTAAGTGATAAATAGCTAATTTGTCACTTTGGTATAGTTGGTCAGTTTACATAGCATCTTGACTTGCTATAGTAGGAAATTTAATTTAATATTTTTAGAGATGAAAAATATCTCACATGTTACTATTTGTATTTAGAGATAATTTTTAGATTATTCAGAGAAAGCTTTGGATGTCAAATGACTATGATCAGTGGGGACTCTTGCTTTACACTGTATTTCTATTTGATTTTTGAGATATATATGTTTATATAAAGTCACTTCAGAAAAATTATTTGGAGAAAGTTATTTTTCAAACTTATCTAATTAGTTTCAAAGGAAATGTTAGCAGATGTTTGTTTTTTAAGTAGAGGGATTATTTCTCAATTTTAAAAAATTTCCTTTTCTGTACTTTTTGTCTCCATTTGGTTGTCTGATAAGTATCTTTTTTTTAAAAAAGATCCAAACTTATTACTATTTTCCCAGTGTTCAACCTCACTTAATAGTTCAAGTCAGGGAGGCCTCATTAACGCCTCTCTTTCCTGTATTCCCTGCATTCAATCTACCAGCACAAGCTTTACTTTTAAAATATAACCAAAACTAGCTGGGCATGGGGCTTATGCCTGTAATTCCAGAATTTTGGGAGGCAGAAGTGAGAGGATGG
>NW_007272846.1:0-622 GCF_000164805.1 Carlito syrichta | reverse complement strand
TGGGACTCTAACCATGTCAATGCAGGCTTTCTGATATTATTAACTGAAGAAAAATGAGTGCTCTTTTAAATAATTTTTTTAAGATCAGGGAACAAAAAGAAGTTAGAAGGAGACGAATTAGAAATACAAGGTGGATGTCTAATGATTTTTCTTCAAAACCCTCCCAAAATTGCCTTCTTTGATGAAAAGAATGAGCAAGAGCCTTATCATAGTGGGAAAGGACACTAGGGTGAATCTTTTCCAAGTGGTTTTCCTGCTAAAGCTTTGAGTAACTCAAAGCACTCTCATAATAATGTTTGAAAGGACACACTGAGAACAAGAAATCCATTTTTATCTTGCTCCTAAACCTTGATACAATGATGAGAAATAAAAGCTATATTCTGGAAAAATACACAATTTATGTAAAGACTAACTTTACCAGCTTTGTCTTTTCAAAAACACAGACTTCCAAAGCACAACCTGCATTAACCATTATATACTCAGGACAATGTCTCCCCCTAACCCCCTTCCTCAGAGTTTTCTGCCCAGACTTCCTGATGCCCTAAGGCCTAGCAGATTGGCAATCACATTTGCCCAGAGTAAAGCAAGTTTACAAGGCCTAAGACTTCACGCATTACAAAAG
>NW_007272845.1:0-607 GCF_000164805.1 Carlito syrichta | reverse complement strand
CAACATCCACCCACTGGACCCAGGTGATCCTTCTGCCTCAGCTTTCCAAGTAACTGGAACCACAGGCTTGTGCTACCATGCCCGGCTAATGTTGGTTTATTGTAGTAACGAGATCTCGCCATGTCGCTCAGACTGGTCTCGAACCAGAGATCTCAGGCAATCCTCTCACGTCTGCCTCCCAAAAACTGTATCCCCAGTGCCCTTTACATAGTAAACACTAAATACATATTTGTGAAATGAATAATAATGGACATACCCTGAAATTTACATGTATTAATTAATTGAAATCTCACAGTAACCTCATGAGACAGGTCCTATCATCAGTTTCATTGTACAGATAAGGAAATGGAGGCACAAAGTGGATAAGTACCTGACTCAAGGTCACACAGAGAAGTTGAGTACAGGGGAGAAAACTTTTCACCCCAGGCAATCTAGATTCAGGTTTGAAATCCGAGCCACTTTGCTGTATTGCTTCTCAGAGCATTTCACCTCAAGACTGGATAATTTTAAATAAGCCATTCATCTAATGGTTTTGCTCTGTTCTTTTCCTTTCTGATTTATTAAATTAGAACGTCTCAGTGAAACAAGAATGCTCCCCAAACCTGGA
>NW_007272844.1:0-541 GCF_000164805.1 Carlito syrichta | reverse complement strand
TCAGACTTCCGAGTAGCCGGAACTACAGGCGCATGCTACCACGCTCAGCTAGTTTTTTTTGATTTATTATAGAGATGAGGTCTCACCATTTGCCCAGGCAGAAAATTTAATCCGAGGGCTCAGGCGATCCACTCACCTCAGTCTCCCAAGGTGCGGGATTACAGGCTGAGCCACCGAGCCCATCTATAGAAGCCAATTTTTATGCCTCCTGTTAAACAATAATGATATGAAAAGCAAAATAATATGTAATATTGATATTAAAGTGACGCTGATGGTTCCTAGTCTTTGACGAGTATGACTGTCCCAAACCATGTCCCATCTAGAGGTACCTAGCCCATCACAGACCTCGGCACAACTCTTGGGGGACCCGCCCAGACTGGTCTTGTGTTAGAGAACATAAATCTGTGTGGAGGATGCAGGGGACAGCGAGGACCCCTTCCATCTCTGCCCCAGAGTCCAGGAATTGTCAGTGTCCCCCTACGAGAGCCCTAGGACAGTGCTGTAAAATCAAGGGTGGTCATTTTATGCCTCAGTCTAGAGA
>NW_007272843.1:0-525 GCF_000164805.1 Carlito syrichta | reverse complement strand
TTGGGATAATAAATTAATAAAACAAATATTTTAAATGAATTAACATATGGGGCTCTTTATAAATATGAATTGTCTCTGCTTTGTTATGGTAATCAAACATGCTTATTACTTCAGTCATTTGACAGTGCTCTCAAATGAATCACCTTACTATAATTGTTCTCATTTTTAGACATATGTCTTTTCATTAGATGTAAGTGTTCATTTCTTAGGCATGAATATTTATTTTAAGCAGGCAGAGTGGAAAATATCAACAACATAAGATTAGGGTCAATAGACAAGTGGAGTTCTTAAAACAGATTAATATATCTTGAATATGCTGTCATGGTTTTAAGCTTCATTTTCTCATTTGTGTGGTTGAGGGAAAGATATATGTTTAACTTGTTTTGAAGATCAAATGAGGTAATGTATTTGAAAAAAACAGAGTACTATTTACATACAATTATTATTATATTCAGGAAGTAACTTAGATCAATAATCCAGCAGGAGAGACATTTATGTTTTCAGATACTCAAGACAAATAAACGA
>NW_007272842.1:0-455 GCF_000164805.1 Carlito syrichta | reverse complement strand
CCCATGGGCTCAAGCAATCCTCTGGCCGCGGCCTTCCAAAGTGTGGGATGAGAGACTTGAAGCTGAGCTCAATTTTATGCAACATACAGAGAAAATCAAACACACCCTAGGTCACTTATGACTGGCAGAGAATGGTCAGCCTCTTGTGCTGGTGGACAGGTAGGGAACAGTGGCCTGATCTCAGGGATCATCCAGCTCTGCCGGGCTCCAAGCACAGCATCCAATGTGTTTACATTATTTCAGCAAGCAGTTCATCCTCCCAGCACTCCAGGTGAAGGGCTGTGCCCTGAAGAAAAAGAAGATGGGTCTTTGTTTGGTGTACCCCTCCTCCCTACCCTCCACAAACTCATGAGTCAGTGGAGACAGAGACAGATATGGCCAGGAAATCTGCAGCAGGTCATTTGGACCAAATAAGCCCCTCCGGGCTCCTCCCTGGGCACACAATTCCAGTTACA
>NW_007272841.1:0-688 GCF_000164805.1 Carlito syrichta | reverse complement strand
GAAGGGGCTGACAGTCCACCCCTGTTCAAGTGTTAGCCACAGAGATGGCTGTGGCCCAGACCTAGCCAGGCATCTCAGAATAAAAAGTCAGGATGCCTGTGCAGAAACAAGACATGGTTAGACTCAGTCTTGTCAACCACACTAAATTCCAAAGGACTGGTTCACAGTCTTTTCACCTGCTCCAGGTACATCTGAGGCCACGACTGACAGATATCAACCAGCTAGACACACAGACTGTGTTACCTTGAGCAAAAATCTCTGCCTGAGGGGTAAGGACACGATGCCAAAGAAGTTATGGTGGAGTTTTTAGGCAGATGTGAGGTTTGGAGAATCTGATTTGCACTCCTGGGTAAAAAGCAATGGAAAATATTCGTATATGGGCAATGATATAGAAATGCTGTCACTTTCCTGAATATACTAATTAAAGGTATTTAACAGAAAAATGAGAGAGAACAAGAATGAGGAAGTCATAGACGGAAGGACTGACAGTAAGAATAGAAACAAGTTAAAAAAAAGATATACATCTAAATATCTTGAAAACACATTTCATATTGTAAAAATAGGAAAATAATGATGATTATAAATATGACTTAAATTGACAAAAACTTGAGAAGTAGATTTGTCAAAAGGAGTTCAGAAGTTCTAAACTTTTCATTTGGAGGATAAAGGTATATAAATCATTCTGCTG
>NW_007272840.1:0-767 GCF_000164805.1 Carlito syrichta | reverse complement strand
AAAAATAGAAATTTGATTTGTAGCGACCCAGGGACTATTGCTTGATACCTCTCATTAAAGAGGTAAAAGTAGGGAAAGGAAAAAGTCAATGTTCAGAATTTATTTCATTCCACTAGCATACTTCAAGAATATTGTAAGGAATCATTTGAAAATTGAATATCTACTGGTGATGTACAAACCAAAATATTTCTTTTCATGCTTTAACTAAATAATACAAATAATTGTTTTATTTTAGTCATATTATATTTAAGACCCTAATTTAATCAAATAATCCAGGTCATTTCATTTCATCTTTTTGGGGAGGGGTAAAAGAAGGGATGGGGGATATTTTATATAAATGTGAACCTAAAAAATAATGCACGTATATGTTAATCTGAGTCATGCATACGAATTATTATGTTACTAAGCCAATCACTTACATACATCATATTATTTAATTATAAAATAATCCTATGAGGAAGGCATTTATCATCAATATTTTAGAGATGAGAAAAGTGACTTGAAAGGACAGACTGAGAGCAAGGAAATGCATTTTTTATCTTGCAATGATGAGAAAATACAGCTACGTTCTGGAAAAATGCATAATTTAGGTAAAGACTAACTCTGCTGACTTTGTCTTTTCAGAAACACAGACTTCAAGCACGACCACCATTGTATACTCAGTGCATAGTGATCAGGACTCACCTCTTTCCTCAGAGTTTTCTGCCCAGTCCTCCTTGTGCCCTAAGGCCTGGCAGATTGGCAATCACTCTTGTAAAGGGAATTAC
>NW_007272839.1:0-796 GCF_000164805.1 Carlito syrichta | reverse complement strand
CACGCAGACACCCAGTACCATATACATCGCCCCTACCCCAAATCTGTGTCTGACACGCTGTGGAAACTCACGTAGAATGTTGACTCAGAAATGCTGAACATACACAAAGACAGTTCACAGAGTTATTCACAAAATTCGAGCGGTGGAGGAGTGGGAAGTGCGCGGTATTTGCTACACCCAGGTCTCCTGAGCAGCAGAGACTGGAGGGAAGACACCAAGCGCTTCACCCTAGAGACCCACTGCCCAGCCCACTGAGCACAGTCATGGGAGAAGTTTCGTGGAGATTCCTGGTGCGGGCTCACGGAGAGAGTCGCTACATGCCACTGAGCATTCTCGGGAATACACACACTCGCACTCACACACACACACAGACACACACACACACACACGGGTCAGGAACGAACCCACACCCACCGAATGAGAAACAGCTAGAGCATGGCAAGCAAGCAGTGGCTGGGGAAGGAAGTTGTCATCTCTGGCGCCATAGGCTGCTGCCAGGAGAGCAGTGGAGACTGCAGACAGTGTGGTTGAAGGGTTGGGGGAGCTACCTACCAGAAAGGCAACGTCCACCCAGGTGTGATCGTTCTTCATCTTGCCTTTCATTTTTGCATCTCATTGATGCTTCTGATGACGACCTGGCGAATTCCAGGGGTTGCTCTGTGTTCCACTCGGGCCCAATGACCCAATGACTCTGTGTCCGCACTCCCTTTTCGGAGGTGGGGGGAGGGCACGGGTGATGTCGCCATTGGGTTGGAGGAAACAACTGGGCAGTGGAGTGGAGCTGGTGGGGGCAGGA
>NW_007272838.1:0-740 GCF_000164805.1 Carlito syrichta | reverse complement strand
CAATGGCATCAAAGATGGGTTCCTGGTTGCTGGGGGAGCTGACAAGCTTCCCTGAGTGCTCAGCTATTTCGTTCCTCAGGGGGCAGGTGAGGCAGCAGCTCCAAAATGGAACTCTGTGCAAACTTGTGATGACTCACTTAGGAATTGTGTCAAATTTTAAACTGTTTTTTAAAATCAACCACTGAATAATTGAAGGGGAAGAGATGCCCAATTGACATCCTGCACCAGACATCAGTTACCATGCCACATCCTCTCCTCCCAAGACAGGTGTCAAGGGTGAGAGTGGCTCCCACCCATGCGGCCCCCCACCCTGTCACCATCCCGGCACTCTCTTGCTGTCAGATTCCCATCTTGTCTCTTCTCCATCAACCTCTCCTTCCAACAGAGAGTAAACACCCCTCCAAATAAATAATTGATAAAAACCGAACTTTTAGAAGTAGTGACCCTCAAATCTCACTTAGAAATTCTCGTTTTGACAAGATGTTTGCCAAAACTATTTCCCAATGTTTTTTTGGAAAACCACCAAAGTCTAAATTACCAGCAAAATAAAGTATAAATCAGAGGCCACATTTTTTTCACAGTTAATGGCCTTGGGGAAAAGGTGAACAGTTTTAAAATAGTAAATGACGGATGAATCATCCAGTATATTCCACTGATGGTCGGAGTACTCGCTGTCATAATGAGTCCTGGTCTCCCACCCAGGCATCTTTCCCCTTGTGCTGTTCACACCGACAGGGGGG
>NW_007272837.1:0-370 GCF_000164805.1 Carlito syrichta | reverse complement strand
AAAAATGGGAAAGCCAAAGAAGGCCTCATTCCTTCATATTCAGCTGATGAGGGACATGTAGGTGGCAAGAGAATCTGAAAAACCTATGTGGATGTACAAATATTTATTTAGCAACATGTGACCTGTGACTTGGATTTTGGCCATGATTACTCCAAAGTGTGTGTGTACTGTCAAAAGAAAACAACCATCACAAACACAATAAATATTGAAAGAAACAAAATTAAATGACATAAATAGAAGTTGCAATATGAGAGAAACATGAGAGCGAAAGATTCTTGTCTGAGTATACCACTTGCTGACGCATGTTCTTGGGTATGTTATAGAACTCCTCCAACTTTCAGTTTCTCTATCTGTCTAAGAGGAATAGTAA
>NW_007272836.1:0-547 GCF_000164805.1 Carlito syrichta | reverse complement strand
AACCCCATCCTCACATAACACTGTCTCTTTCACTACCACTCTGGGCTTCCATCTTTAACTAACTTTAGAGAGATCCCATCCCATGAAAAAGGCTTTGCTAGGATGTTGAATGCTATGACAAACAACGTTGTGTTTACTTACCTATACACATATCATCATCTATTTCTGCATCTCCTATGCACTGAAATTTAAATTCATTTAAGGAATCTGCAAACTTCTACTTCACTGAAAACAAATCTAGAGAGAAAAAGAAAAATCAGAAGTTACTGAAAGTAAATTGGCTTTCTGATTCGCTGCCCTTCTTGTTCCTTCTGTGAAAATGACAGCAAAAGATCTGTTCTGGTCCATTTAGAAGCACAAAATAAGCTGGGAGGCTGAGGTAAGTGGATTGCCTGAGCCCGCGGGTTTGAGACCCACCTGGGCAAGTTGGCAAGACCTCATCTCTACAATAAATCAAAAATTAGCCGGGCGTGGTAGTGTGCACCTGTAATTCCAGCTACTTGGAAGGCTGAGATGGAAGGCTCGCTGGAGCCCAGCAGGTCGAGCC
>NW_007272835.1:0-311 GCF_000164805.1 Carlito syrichta | reverse complement strand
GCTAGCTACCTACCTAGTCAATTGGCTGGCAAGCTATCTTAACTAGAGGAATTAACCAGTTATCCAGCTGGCTAGCCAATTGACTTAACCAGCTCACTATCTAGCTAGCCAGCTGACTAGGCAGCTGACTTAAGTAGCTGACTTAACTAGTAGCTACCTAGCTAGCCAGCTGACTTAGATAGTTAGCTAACTAGCTAGCTACGTAGTTAGCCAGCTGACTTAAATAGTTAGCTAACTATCTAGCTACCTAGCTAACAATCTGACTTAAATAGTTCGCTACCTAGCTAGCTAGCTGATGTAACCAGCTAGAT
>NW_007272834.1:0-606 GCF_000164805.1 Carlito syrichta | reverse complement strand
ATCCATCCCAAGGTATGCTTAGGGAAAGCTTGTTTGCTGACATTTACATAACATAACATGGTCATTATGGGACAACAAAAGCCAAACTTAACAAAGTTTTAAATATGAATGCTGCAAACACATACAGTGAATGTGGGGTAGAAATTCATATACTAATTCTGGGAATTTATAAAATATCACAAACGTCTTATAGCAAGGCGGTTTTTGTAAAGGTCTCTGATTCTCTCAAGTTTACATAGCCACTGCGGGTAAATTAACACTGGGATGAAAACTGGTGATAAAGCCCACCTAGAGAGTAGCTGGCTCCTCAGAGTCTGCTTCAATCTCGTAGGAATGTCTGAAAGGGGCTTATTGCTTTATCATTTACATCCCGTTGTAAAAGCAGAAGTTAGCCTGGTAATTGGGGCTGACAATGCTTAACTCAAGAGTTCTAAATACAAACACTACTTAAGCCATTATACAATTGGTCACTACCCGGCACCCGACATATGCCTAATTCTACGGGGTCTGAGGTAGGATTCAAAGTACTAAGATTTCATTTGAGGTAGAATTTAAAGTACTAAGATTTCATAAAATACATGAAGTAGGGATATATGAAATGTAGTG
>NW_007272833.1:0-749 GCF_000164805.1 Carlito syrichta | reverse complement strand
TGATTCAAAGAGCACATCAAAGTGCATCCCACACTCTGGTTATCTGGATGAGGTGATGTCACCCTACTCAAAGATGAGTGATGGAAACAAAACAGAGTCAAGTAAACAGAATTTGTTTTTTTAAAAAAATGCTGAAAAGTGTCCCGATCATTCAAAGGAAAAGCTCGTCTCCAAGAACTAACCTACTCAAGATCCAGAAAAGAGTGTAAAAAGCAACCACTGGGGCTCTCCACTGCAGACCAGACCCGAATGCTAAGAAAGAAGCAAAGGGCTTCTAGGGAGACAGAAGGCTGGGTGAGAAAGGATAAAGGTGAGACCTGAGAGTCTCACAGGAGCTAAACCATGCTACTAAAATGAAAGCTCAGTTTGCAACCTATACTTTATGGGAACATCTTTCTGGAAAAACTATTTTTCTTCCCCAAATATCAAGGTGCACTTTCTGCCATAATGTTATCTTTACCCACAAAAGATTTTCTGAGGCCTCCTCCCTTCCTGTCCCCCACCAGTCAAGGATGGTGCTCTACATTCATCAGACTTCAGAATGACCTACTGAATGAATGAGGAGGGATGCATGGGCCACAGCTGCCAATGTCTGGGAAAAACAGAGTCAAGAAGTGAGCGGAGAGGAAGACAAGGTGGGCAACAGAGTGAGACTCCAACTCAAAAAAAAAACAATGAAAACTTACTGCCCATTTTCTTCTTTATGATTAAAAAAAGGTTATGGTTGAAAATCCTCTTGTGCCAAGGAA
>NW_007272832.1:0-683 GCF_000164805.1 Carlito syrichta | reverse complement strand
GAGCAACTTAGTGAGACCTCATCTCTACAATAAAATCAAAAATTAGCTGGGCGTGGTAGCGTGCACCTTTAGTTCCAGTTACTTGGAAGGCTGAGGTGGAAGGATCGCCGGAGCCCAGCAGGTCAAGGCTGTGGTGGCTGGGAGTGGTTACTGCACTCCAGTCTGGGTGACAGAGTGAGACTCCAACTCAAAAAAAACAAAACACAACAAAAAAATTAAGTTGTCAAGAAAGCTTAGAAGCAAAGTACACACTGTTGCGAGAGTGTTGATTAAAAACATTTTACTCATTAAGAGAGGTGAGTTGATATTTATGAAGAACTACTGTACTGACTTAAAATACTGCTCCATCTGGCAGGGTCCAGACTGATTCCCCCCAACAGCAGGCTTGAAATGCTTGGAGCATTTGAGCCAAACAGAGGCTGAACACCTGTTTTTCTGCTAGTCCAAATCCTTCCTCTCCTACTCTCCTCTCCTTTCTGAGGAGCAGTCTTTTCTCAAGATGATTTAAATAAGGAAGTATGATCTGCTTTTAAGAGGAATTTTACTCTGCCACAGTACTGCCATATCCCAGCTGTCAGAGCTCAAACCCATGAAATCATGCTCATCTGATGAAATCACATGTAGGATACCAGCAGTCCAGGCCTGGGGGAACTTTGCCATGCTGGATCTGTTTTGACAGTCTG
>NW_007272831.1:0-822 GCF_000164805.1 Carlito syrichta | reverse complement strand
CCCCTCAAGGGTCATGAGATATCCTGAAGGAGAGATGGATAGGTGACAGACGAAGTTCATATACACAGACACTGCCTCTGAACAGATGACAATCTAATGTTAGTTAACACAGAGCTTTTATACCATTCATGAAGGGGCAAGACAAAGAAAATTCTTTCACGTACATATCTTTTAAAAGTTACCATCTAGTGGTCTTAGTAGCAAACAAACCAAGATTCCCATAGGCATAGTAGCAAATAAGCCAAGATTCTCATAGGCATTTAGACAACAAGTCTTATTCATAAAGCCAACAATGATACTTTCAGTCCGATGTCCGAAATTACAGTCTCAAGAAAGTTTCTTTAAGTGTATATTTCTTTATGAGTCAGGAATTTTCCCATCTTAGGCTCTTATGTTCTTCAGAGTCCTGTGATCGCCTCCTTTGTCCAGATGTCCTCATTACTTTTCTCTTATCTTGCAGTGCTTGTTTCTAAAGAGAACTCAAAAGAAGCTTTTAGTAATGTTTCCCAGGCCCCTCAAGGTTGCTTTCTGTTTTAGCTGATCTGTCATAAAAGTGTCTGATTATTATATCATGAGTTTAGTGAAACCCAGTCTATAAATGTTAACTTAGAGTTTTAACTATAGAATTAAGTAAAAACCTTAACATCAATCCTTATCCTAAGTCAGTGAAAACAGCGTTATAAATCACCTACATAACTCCTAGATAAGTGTTAGAACTTATAATGAATTCATAATGAACTTACTATAAACTTGTGCTTCTAAAAATCCTTATGTTTAAATACTAAACTGTATAATCCTAAATCAAATGAGTGAATATACTGA
>NW_007272830.1:0-602 GCF_000164805.1 Carlito syrichta | reverse complement strand
GGAAAGAAGTGTGGCGATTCCTAAAAGCTCTTAATGTTGACCTCCCATAGGATCACGCAATCTCCCTACTGGGAATATATCCTGGGGAACTCAAATCAATCTATGAAAAAGATACCCGCACATGTATGTTTATCGTAGCATTGTTCCCAATAGCAAGAACCAGGAATCAGATATGCTGTCCATCATATGAAGACTGCATTTTTTAAAAATGTGGTATATATGCACAACAGAATTATACGCAGCCATAAAAAAGAACAAAATCATGAACTTCGCAGCAATTTGGATGGAAATAGTCTATAATACTGATTGATCTCTCACGGAGACAAAGATATGATTATCACATGTTCTCATTCATAAGTGGACCTTGAGCATCTATAGTAATACTATAAGAAAAGGATGGACAGTGGCGGGAAACTCTCGAATGTGGGGAGAGGGAGGAGAAGGGTGGTTGGATTAACGGAAGTCAATATCTGTCTGGGGACAGGGGGACACCCTTTATCAACAAGGGTGCCTAAACAATGCATATTTGTATACCTAACCCTTAACTATACCCCACCTTTGTAAAATAAAAAATATGTTAAAAAGATAAAAATACCTGTAAT
>NW_007272829.1:0-679 GCF_000164805.1 Carlito syrichta | reverse complement strand
TCCTCCTCCCCCACCCACTCCGTGAGCAGCGCCCTGTGCGACCACCCTTAAGGAACTTACTCTGTATTGGTTATAAGAACTCAAGGGTTCGAGACCCGCCTGGGCAATTTGGCGAGACCTCATCTCTACAATAATTCAAAAATTAGCCGGCGTGGTAGCGCGCGCCTGTAGTTCCAGCTACTGGAAAGCTGAGACGGAAGGATCGCCGGAGCCCAGCAGGTCGAGGCTGCCGTGGCCGGGAGCGGCCACTGCACTCCAGTTTGGGTGACACAGTGAGACTCCAACTCAAAAAAAAAAAAAAAAGGAAAAAAACTCAAGGAAGTTCCAGCTACTTGGAAGGCTGAGTTGGAAGGATCGCCTGAGCCCAGCAGGTCAAGGCTGCGGTGGCCGGGAGCGTGCCACTGCCCCCCGGCCTGGGCGTGCCCTCCAGCCAGGATGAGAGAGTGAGACAACTCAAAAGAAGAGCTCAAGGAGACCCTGAGCATCAACACGGCACATCTCATCCTCTCTAGACAGCCCCAGATGTCGGAAGGGGTCAGAGCGCACCCCCTCTGCTCTCAGGGGCACGCCACTTCCCACACCTCAGGGAACCAGGCGGAAGGCGGACGCCAGGGGTGGCATCTCTGCCTACGTGCCTAGGCTCCTCGGGATGCTCTGGCGATCGTCCCGTCCCTCCCTG
>NW_007272828.1:0-561 GCF_000164805.1 Carlito syrichta | reverse complement strand
TCAGTCGCCCAGACTGGAAGTGCAGAGGCACCCTCCCCGCCACCGCAACCTCGACCTGCTGGGCTCTGGCGAGCCTTCGGCCTCAGCCTTCCAAGTAGCTGGAACTACGAGCACGCACTACCACGCCCGGCTAAGTCTTCGATGTATTGTAGAGGTGAGATCTCCCCGAGTTGCCCAGGCAGGTCTCGAACCCGCGGGCTCGGGTAATCCACTCACCTACACCTCCCAAAGCGTGGGATTACAGGCTGAACCACCGAGCCCAGCTGGGATTGTGTTCTCGATTTGGATCCGAGCTCGAACGCTGTTGGCATATAGACATGCTATTAATTTTTGAACATCGATTTTGTATCCTGGGAGTCCACCGAGGTCTCATATTAAGTCTAGGAGTAATTTAGGGATGTCCTTACAGTTCTCTAAATATAGAAACAACCGTATCTCTGTGAAGAGACATAATTTGACTTTCTTTTTTTTTTTTTTACCTGGATACATCTTATCTATCTCTATTGCCTGATTACTCTGACCAGGACTTCCAGAACAATGCTAAATAGAAGGGGTGAGAGG
>NW_007272827.1:0-848 GCF_000164805.1 Carlito syrichta | reverse complement strand
AAATTAATTTGATCTCTTTGCTGCTTTGATATCCTACTTAATTGCTACAAAGTTTCCTATAAAAGCCATGTCTCAGTAACTATCTTATTTGCAATATAATATATAAATGTAAAATATTATGAATTAGGTTATCTGGTTTTATGTGATGTAATTCCCCTGTGACTTCTTATTTCAACTATGTTTATGTGCTTTGTGACATTTAGGTTGTATTCATACTTTTGGTAGTTCTTATTTTAGTAAGGACTGATCTTCTTCAAATGCAAGTTCTTACTTTGATTTGTATCAGGACTATGAACGATGTGCTTATTTTCTAATTGATTTTTTTGAGTTCATGGATAAACATCGATAGCGACATCAGTAATGATTTGCAAGTGAAGGACAGAAGACAATATGCTTTCAAAAGTGAAACATAGTATATTTTTAATGATTATAATTTCATTCTTATAAGCAGAAAGCACTTCCTGATAGTTTAGATTACCTTTGTCCATTTTCTTCTTTATGCAACAATAAAAACTAATTTGTGAAACATACTTCAATTCCAAAGATCGCCTGTTAGTAGTTGTAAATAGTCTCAAATCCATGTTACAACACATTCTTTCATTCTATATAAGACAGTGGTTTAGGACACACACAAAGTTGATATTTCTCAAATTACTTGTGATTTTTTTCAGACACCTTGTGCTTTAGTATACTAGGGATGATTTGGAAGATTTAAAGATTGATTTGCTCTATAATACTACAGTCTGAGTATTTTCTTGGCTTTTAAATCTTATCTTGGAGGCTGGAGAATAGACTTTCTTCAAAAATTTTTTCCTTGGATTTTTTTTTGTCCTTGAGGCATATCAAAT
>NW_007272826.1:0-773 GCF_000164805.1 Carlito syrichta | reverse complement strand
GAAGCTGCTGACTCGGTCTCGATCCCTCAGTCCTCAGAAATTCCCCAGATTTCTGCATCTTGCTCTGGGTCCTGCCAGTTCTGTTCAACCCTTGCTTCCTCAAAGGCTAGGGCAGGCAAAGGTCTGTCCGACTCATCGATGAAACTATTTCCTCACGATGGCGCTGTGGCTCAAGAGGACGCTAACAGGCCTGCCTGACACCCGCCCATCAACTTGGAAAAAAAGGTGCCATCAAACTCTCCTCCCTGTGATCCACCTTCAGTTTGTTTCTCCCTGAGCTCAACAAAGTTCCAGACACTTGGAAGGCTGAGCTGGAAGAGTCGCCCGAGCCCAGGAGTTGGAGGCCGCAGTGTCTGTGACCGTCTACTCTGTGCGACAGAGTTAGACTCTGACTCTAACAATCAAACCACAAAATAAAATTTTAAAAAACTTTGAAAAATGAAACATGAATAATGTTGGAAAAATCATGAAGAAAGAGGCATTGCGTATGTTTATACTGTTAGAAGTGTGAGTTAGGCTTTACAATTGTGAAACACTGTGGGGTTAGCTGTGCATGTGCTAACAGCCTACAGTATAGAAACTGCAATCTTAGGAATACATTTGAGAGAAATCATCCCCTATGTAAAGAAAAGAGATGGACTATAATAGTTATGACATCATAGTTTCAGAGCTACGTTCTCAAAACCATACAAATGTTCATCCACGAGTTTCAAAAACATATTTGAGAGTCATCAGAAAATGACGAAATATGAATAACGTACATCACATGGCTG
>NW_007272825.1:0-801 GCF_000164805.1 Carlito syrichta | reverse complement strand
TATGCATATTTTAATATTATTCCATTTTGTTTTAGAGTGCTAGACTGTATCTAGGAAAACCCGTTTAGATCCAAAATAACATTTTTTTCTAATTTCAAAAAAAATTAGCTTCCATTTTAAAAATGTAATCTGAATTTAAATGAAAACCCTAATTTAGAATTCAGTTCCATTCTTTAACTAGCTGAAAGAAATCTTAGGGAAAATATTGGACCAAATTGCCAGTAATTTGCATTAAAGAGGATGAAACTGAATTTTTTGTTTGTCAGTAGACATGACAGTGTTTCATTAAAGTTAAGCAGTAGAGAGCTCTGATTTTAATTTAGTCAAGGTTATGTCTTTACATAGAAGTTTTGTCGAAATACCTGGGGTTGACAATAATGTTCAAGGTGCTGTATAAATCTGGATGAAATTACTCATGTACTGTCTTATTTAATAATATTGGTTCAACTGTCTTACAAGCAAGAGTCTTTTTATCAATAAGTCTTTGTTATATACATCTCATTTGTGTAGTCTTAGCAAAAGAAAATGAACATAGTTGTAACATTTGGGGAGCCTCCTTGTAATTTGGGGTTAGGGACTCTGCTTTCTAAAGAATTAATTTCATAGATCCATTCTCTGTGCTAAATTGTTGCAAACTAATATAGTTAAAGCTCTGTCTTAAAAACACAATACATACTGTTTAAAGCATTAGCTTAAATGAAAAATTATATTTTACATTAGTGTAGTTGTATTTATTTAATTCAGTAATGAAATTAATTTGGAGTTGTTGGCCTACTGCCTTTGCAGGTTTCTGTGACTCCG
>NW_007272824.1:0-636 GCF_000164805.1 Carlito syrichta | reverse complement strand
AAAGTTTATTGCTGATGATCAGCCCTATATATCAGGATTAGGAATTAGAAACTTTTATAGAAATTAAGATAGATACATAGGATTTTAGAATAGCCATTTTGTTAAGAGATCATAATCAATTGTTCCTGGAAATGGCCCAGCGTGATCTTTGGACTGGGCCACATTCTTTAGGAACTGGTCTGACCCATAATTAAGAGTTTTTTATAGTACAGGTAAAGTTAGCACAGAATAGAAAGGTATTAGGATTTAAGTCAGTCATTAGGTGTTGGGTATGTATAAGTTTTAGAAGTTATTGATTATTAGGATTTTATAATATTAAAACTGTTGTATTGCTTTTGAGGAACATAAACCAAGCATAAGGAACAGTGAGATAATTTTGGGATTATCCTTCCTCATGCTTGGAGAAAACGCCAGGTGGGCGGGGACGCCCCCCCACCTGGCTTTGTGTTCATGTAAAACTTTTGTGATTTGATTAAGATTGTCCTTTCTCATGCTAAGGAAAACGCCTGGTGGGTGAGGACGCCCTCCACCCACCTGGCTTTGTGTTCACGTGAAAGTCTTGTGATTTGATTGGGATTGTCCTTCCTCATGCTTAAGGAAACGCCTGGTGGGTGGGGGACGCCCCGCACCTACCTG
>NW_007272823.1:0-766 GCF_000164805.1 Carlito syrichta | reverse complement strand
CAGGAGACACAGCCCATGAATTGACATGATACTACATGGAAACACCACGTGCGGTGATAGGTCTTCATCAATATGGCCAGGAAGACCCAAGATGAGACAACCTGCCTCCCTGTACATGTTGCAAGCACAAGTGGGTCCTGGGCTCATAACAGACACTTCTCTCCTCCTATGTTCCCCTCTTCTTTCTCTGCATCGGACCCTTCTTGGGGAGGCTCTGCCCACATGTGGCATGAAGACCATAGTCTTGAGCCTTTGACCAACCACTTTTCCAACTGCAGAAGTGAAAGCTTTCCTGTGGTGTTGCCAACTAACCCTGAGGCCAGCTGCATCCCCATGACCCAGGACCAAGCACAGAGACTGGCACTAAGGCAGTGTGAAAGGACTTGTCCCTGCACTTAGACTCTGCAAATGATCTCTGTGTACCGGGCTCTAGCAGTTTGTCAGCAACTTACTTGTCAAGCGAGCCTCCAGCTGCTTCAGTGAAAAGTGTGATTGTATCCATTTGGACTCATTCAGTTTCAAGCAATCAAATGACTAATCATGACCTAAGCAGAAAAGTGACTCCATTGTCCCATACACAAAGCCTAAATTTGTGCAGATCAGAGTTTGGTGCAGGGGCTCCAGAGTGTCACCACTGCTCAGACCTATTCTATGCTCCTTCTCTGTGATCCTTAGCTTGTTGGTGTTGCCTTCTGGTTTCAAGGTGGCTGCTGCAGCTCCCCAAAATCACATCCTAACACAAACACATTCAAGTGGGGAGAAAGGC
>NW_007272822.1:0-770 GCF_000164805.1 Carlito syrichta | reverse complement strand
CAGGAAGAATGTTTCCTGAACCAGAGTATGTGGTATCACACCAGAGTATGTGAGTATGACACGCCGTTTTCTCACATTTTTGAGCCATCTGCATTCCAGATAAATGGAAGTGTTACGATGTCCTTCGAAAGATGATCAACTATTAACCGTTTAGGTAGGTACACCCCGCATTTTGAGAGAGCTTATATGTGCCCCTGACATTAATAGACCATTAGCCAAGGAGCAGCAGTCATTGATGTGTTGTATTTTGGGAAAAGACAACTTTCAGAACAAAATGTGTACCTCAGAAAAAAATTCAAAGTTAAAGTCATATGCTTATGTGTAACGGAAACATTATCAGGCATATACATGGTGTGATTTCTAGAAAACAGATGCAGGCATATGTTAACATTGAAAGATCACCAGGTGAAGATGCCCCTCTACCATGGTTTAGATTGCAAATATGCTTTATGCCACTGTAAGATCAATTTCTAACTTTATTTCTGTATATATTTTTCAACTGTTTAAACTGTACATAAATAGGAGTAATTTCTGTTATTTGAAAATAACCCCCTGGGCTCTATTAATTTGGGCTCCAGTTATTTATACAGTAATCCATAATATTCTGAAATCTGCCTTGATGTTATCTAAAAAGCAGATTCGCCGAGTATGAGATGTCTTTATTGTCTATAAGTGAATATTTTGCTGAAAAATTCCCCAGAGCCCAGCACCATGGCCATTTCCAGAACCTTTTTTGGCAAGTGAATGCTTTCTGAGTAGTGGGTGCTAAG
>NW_007272821.1:0-785 GCF_000164805.1 Carlito syrichta | reverse complement strand
TTATTGCATATTAATAAGAATTAAATTTCCTGTTGGGAAAAATACTCCTTGTTCTTATCAAAAAGATTTTTATTAACTCATAGTGTTTTTTCAAAGGAGCTGATGGACCATGAAAGGTAACACTGCTTCAGGAACCTTACCATCTGCAGCTTTGCACCATACAGATTATTTATGGTATTTATTCATTATAGTAAAATAAGCCTACAACATTGGCAGATATCTCAGGACAGAAGTTTTATAACTGGTTTTTAATGCCTTAGATAAATAATTTAAATTGCCTATATTACTTACTGTGGATGTATAACACATTACTCCAAAATATGGATGCATAAAACAAAAGCATTCTATTATTGTAGGATGTTCAAGAGATCTCAGGGACTGATCAAGGAAAATAATATGGCCACGAATTAACATTAGCCCATACATGCTTCAACAGGTTTGCATGTGGGGAAGTCCGTTGCAGGAAAAGTCTGTCCAAAAGCTATTACTACTCAGAACAATAGGAGGCCATGGGAACTTCAAGGGGAAGAGGGGAATTGGGGAGAGAGTTTTTGTGTCTAAGATGTTTAGGTGATGTTCAGCAATAGGATGGAGAGTCTAGGGGTCGGAACGTTTTGAAGAACAAAAGTAGCGTGGGGTCTTTTATTATTTTTCATATTTAAATCATCTTTATTGATAAAATACAATTCTGAGAATTATATAATTCCATTAAGCTTCAATTTGAGCAATAGTATAATCTCCTAAGTAACAACAGTTACTTAAACTGAAAATGAGAGATATGTCAA
>NW_007272820.1:0-351 GCF_000164805.1 Carlito syrichta | reverse complement strand
AAAAAAAAAACCAGTGCTCAAAGTTTCTACCTTAGGGTAGAGCAAAGTATATTTATAGTAAGTAGAAAGAAACAAATAATAGTATGGAATAAGAATATAAATAATAAGATAGAAAAGTGAGGACAAGAGAAATTAATAACATCAAATAAACTTGGTTTTAAGAAAGATGAATAAAATTGGTAATCCCCTAGCCAGACTGATTTAGAAAAGGAGAGAGAAAGCACACATCTCCAATGTCACGAGTGAAAATGGGAATATAGTCATAGACGTAACAAACACCAAAATGACTTTAGGCAAGGATATTCCTTGGCTACAGTTCTCCAACAGTGAAGTGAGGGAAACGAGCAGGGC
>NW_007272819.1:0-588 GCF_000164805.1 Carlito syrichta | reverse complement strand
TGATTTTATTTTATTTTTTGAATATATATTTATATACCCTAAAGTGGGGATTTCTGGATCAAATAATAGCTTTATTTTTAATTTTTTTGAGAAACCATTTTACTGTTTTCCTTTTGCCTTCAGAGTTAGTACCCAAAATAAAACTAGGAGGATAAAACCCAATGGCATGGGATTGTAAATGACTGGGAGGTGAGATCCCAAATAGAATGTGCAATAAAAAGCAAAATCATTAAATTAATACAATACACCTAATCTATAAAAGTTATCAAAATTATGAGTGTAAATTACCAGGATCAGTTCCAAGATTTCCATGTGGCAGGGAGAGTGCATGCTTTCCTTACAGTTTGGGGTCAAAAGGTCAGTTGTTCACGACTTTAAGAATACCTCCTTGAAATGCACATGGTAGTGTCTGTTCAGCAAACTCCACATCCCTTTTGTTTTCTTTGTATTTCTTGTTTTAGGTACTAGCGAGCTTCTGGGGAAACAATATATACAATTAAATATGATCCATTCTAAACATATTTGAATTTTAGAGACAACTGTAATCCCGCGCCTTGGGAGGCTGAGGTGAGCGGATTGCCTGAGCCG
>NW_007272818.1:0-437 GCF_000164805.1 Carlito syrichta | reverse complement strand
CCCAGTCTGGAGTGCAATGGCCACTCCCAGCCACCGCAGCCTCGACCTGCTGGGCTCCAGCCATCCTTCCACCTCAGCCTTCCAAGTAGCCAGAATTACAGGCATGCGCTACCACGCCCGGCTGATTTTTTGATTTATTGTAGAGATGAGGTCTCGCTGCCCAGGCAGGTCTTGAACCGGCAATCCACTCACCTCAGCCTCCCAAAGGCGCGTAATTACAGACTGAGCCACTGAGCCCGACTACACTAATACTTTTTAAAAAATGAACTACCTGTTTTGGATTTAAATCTATACTTTTTTCAAAAATATGAAATTATTATGAAGCATTATGTTTCTTCTGAAAGGGAAATGGGGTTTTAATATCTGGATTATATTTATAAATTAAGAAGCAGCAGCAGGCTTTGAATTATTCTCGAACTCAGCAGGTTAGCAGGGAC
>NW_007272817.1:0-637 GCF_000164805.1 Carlito syrichta | reverse complement strand
TCAGGTTGGTCATCCCAGCTTTCCATTTAACATTATATTCATCATAAAAATCAACCAAATACTTAACAGTTCTACACTGAGGGACATGATTACATATCGCACTGTATCTGACCAGAAGATCCACTGTCTGATCCTGGAAAGGATATGTGTTAATTTGCTGTGTTTCAGATTGGAAGTTTGCATGTCATGAAATCAGCTGAGGATACTAGTGTCAGAACTCTGACAATCACGTATCTCAGTGATTTTTCAAATTTATATGTAGTCAAAAAATCCTTTGTTCAAACATCACCTTATCTGGAAATGAAATGTGTAAAGTGAGGAAATGGCAGTAGCTCTGATTAAGGGACAAGAGATATGGTTGCTAGATGTGACTTCTGAGCTTCCAAGGAACATCTGAGGGCTTAACCATCTGCCTCCTCCACCCACAGAAGGACCTGGTGCATGTGAAAGGTAGAGCAGGCTAAGGTCAAGGTCTGAGTTTTAGTTCAGACTTGGTCTTTACTTGCTCCATAGCATGAGCTACAGCAGAAATGCAGAATCATCTTTGTGAGTCTTATTCCAATCCTATGGCCATGACCTCAGGCAGTTTCTTGATACTCCTCTGACACATTCAATCCTATTCTGCTCCTCCTCAGAC
>NW_007272816.1:0-836 GCF_000164805.1 Carlito syrichta | reverse complement strand
ACAGCATAAACAGATCAGAAAGGGACATGCATGATATAGTCAAACAAATTTATTTATTTATTATTATTATTATTATATGTTTAGTTGGAATCTCACTCTCACCCAGACTGGAGTGCAGTGGCCACTCCTGGCCACTGCAGCCTCGACCTGCTAGGGCTCCGGCAATCCTTCTGCCTCAGCCTTCCAAGTAGCTGGAATTACAGGTGCTCGCTACCACGCCCGGCTAATTATTTCATTTATTGTAGAGATGAGGTCTCACCAAGTTGCCCAGGTGGGTCTTCAACCTGTGGACTCAGGCAATCCACTCACCTCAGCCTCGCAAGGCGCGGGATTACAGGTTGAGCCACCGAGCCCGGCTTAGATAATTATTTTAATGTAAAGCACATGCATTTTAAATTAGAATCTTTTACAATTAGCAAACATCTTCTCTTTACTGGTGTTAAGATTATTTAATAAGTAAGATACACAAGTGGAGAATTTATTTTAGAGTATATGGCTTTCTAACGATTTAAAATTATGATGTATGAGTAACAATGCATTTTTTATTTTTAAGCTTTTAGCCATATAGACTGATTTCTACCAATAAAATATCTTCAAGTGCTAATTAGCAAATTACAAAAAGTTTTAAGTGAGATGAAGTAAATTTGAACATAAATGTTTTAAAAACTGGGTCATAAATTTTATAATTACATTCAAAAACAAAATTATTTTTACATTGTATATAGTCACAGATAAAATTAAGAAAAGCGAGTATTTGTAGATTTATTTTCCTCATTATTATATAAATTAACATTTTAAACATATGGATTATCATCTTATAATATGAATTCTCGGTA
>NW_007272815.1:0-616 GCF_000164805.1 Carlito syrichta | reverse complement strand
TACCAAGTTGTCATAGTAAGAAACATTTTTTTTAATTGCTGAGTTTTCACTACTCGAAAGAATCAAGGAACATTTCAATTCATTTCTGGATTTTAAAAGGTCAGCCATTGGAGATATACTCTACAAGAATGGTATAGGCAAAGCAGAGATTTTTATCAAAGGTGTTTAAATATTGAATGCATTATTGTACTAGCTTTTTAAAAGCACCCATATTCCCAGGTGTCCCTAAAGTAATATGCATATTATAAGAGGTGAACTCTCTGAGAGCAGGGTTATTGCTTGATGTGTTCCTTTGTGTGCTCTCAGGACATAGAGGAGTGCCCGGGAATGCTAGATGCTCAGAAAATACTAAGTGAGACACAAACACTGAAACTGACATTTCAACACAAATAGATAAAATGCAACAACTTAAGCATTTTCAAGAGTTAGTGATAACTCTTTATCTGAAATAAAGATACAGAAGAATATACATTACTTCTAAGGATTAGGTTTACTAGATGTATATGTCTATATAGCTCCCTATATACGAGAATAGAGAAACAGTGACAAAGAACACTTCCAGGAGGACAGAGAAACCGTGATATCATTGCAGAAGGTAATCACAGACTCTCTAGTC
>NW_007272814.1:0-492 GCF_000164805.1 Carlito syrichta | reverse complement strand
GGTCAACAGATACATGAAGAAAATGTTCAACATATACTAGTGATAAGGGAAATGAAAATTAAAACTACACTGAGATAACACCTAACTCCAGTAAAGAATGGCCATTAACAATAGGTGCTGGAGAGGATGTGGTGAAAAGGGAATACTTCTACACTGTTGGTGGGAATGTAAACTAGTGCAGCCTCTATGGAAATCAGTGTGGCAATTCCTAAAAGCTCTAAAAGTCAACCTTCTATATGACCCTGCAATTCTCCAACTGGGAGTATACCCTGAAGGACTCAAATCACTCTACAAAAAAGATACCTGTGCACGTATGTTTATCGCAGCATTGTTCACAATAGCAAGATCATGGAACCAACAATGCTGTTCATCTAAAGAGGTCTGGATTAAAAAAATGTGTATGTATACATGATGGAATATTACACAGCCATAAAAAAGAACAAAATCATGAATTTTGCAGCAATCTGAATGGAATTAGAGTTTATAATACTG
>NW_007272813.1:0-631 GCF_000164805.1 Carlito syrichta | reverse complement strand
TTAGTGATTAAAACCTTCCCAGCTGGGTGTGGTGGCTCATGCCTACAATCCCAGCACTTTGGGAGGCAGAGGTAAAAGAACTGCCTGAGTACAGGGGTTCGAAACCAGTCTGGGTAACTTGGCAAGATAATACAATAAATAAAAAAATTAGCCTGGTGTGGTGGCATGCACCTGTGATTCCTGCTACTTGGAAGGCTGAGGTGGAAGGATCACCTGAGCCCAGCAGGACAAGGCTGCAGTGGCCATGAGTGGCAGCCTGGGTTTTAACTGGAGAGGGTGGAGAATAAAATGTTTGTGTGGTCGTGCAGCCCTTTCTGTTGTTTAGATAGACAATCTTAAGATAGGCTGGAAGTCATTGGGCACAGGAGGAAGGGAAGTGCCTAAGTCATGGTGTTGGCACTGGAGTCCAAAACTGACTCCGGCTAGAAGGAAGAAAAGAGACAAAACAAATATGTTACACAGAAGGAAATCATTCCAGGAATGTCATACTGCATGCTCCCAATTTCAGGGTTTTAAATGCTCGCAGTTTCTCTAACCATCTCACTGGTATAGTTGTGGAACACACAGGCACATTAAAGGGGGAACCCAAAAAAACCTAATTTTTTGGGGGGGAGACTGGGTCCCTTGTAGT
>NW_007272812.1:0-603 GCF_000164805.1 Carlito syrichta | reverse complement strand
TCCCTGGCATTCAGGGTGACCTCTCCAGCAGCCCAAGGGTTTAAGTCAAAGAAAAGGTATGACCCGGGTCCTGTGGGGCTCCTGGCTCCAGAGCAGAGGCTGCAAGGCTCCACCCGCCGGGTCATCAAACCCTGAAGGCCCAGAAGTGTGGGCTGAGTCGCTCAGCTGGAAAAGATCCCAACCCAAGACACTCCAACCCCGCCCCTTCTCACAGGGGCAGTTCAGGCAGCCCAGCCACTTCTCAGGAGGCTGACTCTACCTGGAGCCAACTGCACCCAGCCACAGCCCGGTTCTCCCTGTGCCAGAGAGGAGCCAAGGAGCCATTCACAGCCAGACCCAGGGACCCAGCACAGCTGAAACTGAGCCTCCTTCCAAAGCCGCCCACCCCAACCCCACGTCAGTGCCCTGGATCAGAAGAGCCGGCTGCCTTGGGACCCATAGCACCAGGGCTCCAGGAACCGAGGCAGGTATCCTGTGCAGCTGGCGAGACCATGCGAAGCTTGGAGGAAGAGGTGACTGGGACTCGCCTGTGGGAAAGCTCGGACAGTCGGCAAGCTGGGAATGACAGGTTTGGGATCCCAGGATGTAGCCGGATCTTCAGAG
>NW_007272811.1:0-640 GCF_000164805.1 Carlito syrichta | reverse complement strand
CTAACATCTAGGATGTACAAGGAACTCAAATGCCCGAAAGGAAAAAAAAAAAGAAACAAGCAATCTCTTTTAAAAGTGGACGAAAGAGATAAATGGACTCTTCTCAAAAGAAGATATTGGGGAAGCCAACAGACACTTGAAAAAGTGCTCAGCCTCAGGCATCATCAAAAAAATGCAAATCAAAAACCACACTGAAATACCACCTAAGCCCAGTAAGAATGGCCATCATGGCCGGGCTCAGTGGCTCAGCCTATAATCCCAGCACTTTGGGAGGCTGAGGTGAGTGGATTGCCGGAGCCCGTGGGTTCGAGACCCGCCTGGGCAACTTTGCGAGACCTCATCTCTACAATAAATCAAAAATTAGCCGGGTGTGGTAGCACGCGCTTGTAGTTCCAGCTACTTGAAAGGCTGAAGTAGAAGAATCACTGGAGCCCAGCAGGTCGAGGCTGCAGTGGCCGGGAGAGGCCACTGCACTCCAGTCTGAGTGACAGAGTGAGACTCCAACTCAAAAAAAAAAAAGAATGGCCATCATTAAAATACAAATAACAACAGATGTTGGCAAGGATGTGGAAAAAAAGAAAGGCTTCTACACTGCTAGTGGAAATGCAAACTATGTAAACTCTTAGGAAGACAAAGTGGT
>NW_007272810.1:0-537 GCF_000164805.1 Carlito syrichta | reverse complement strand
CCGGGCCCCCCGCAGGCGGCGGAGCTGGGGCCCCCCTACCACGTCGAGGGAACGTGAGTCAGGCCGCTCTTGGACATGGACCCTTAACCGTGAGTTCACAGACTCTTCTTTTCTTGTATTTTCTAACCTGTGTTGTGGCTTTTGCTGGAAGTGCAACTGCTGGATTATGCATGAGAGTATCCCGTTTTCTGAGAAGTGTGTGTGGAAGGACTGCCCTATTCCCACGGAATGTATGTGGCCATAAATGTGTCCACTGATTCCTCAGTGTTCGTTCTGTTCCATGGATCAATCGTTAGGGTTTTATACCATTGCCTCTGTGTTTGGTTTACTGGACTTTGGTGAAAGCAGAAAGTGTGAAACCCTACACTTTGCCCATTTTGAAGAGAGTTTGGGCTATTGCCGGTTTCATGCAATTCTTCTGAAAGACTAGACATTTGGGTTTTGGTCGAGATTTCTTTGTGTTTTTAATGCGTTGTGTAGTAGTGGCATCTTCCCACGTCATGGTTTTTATTTATTGAACCGAGCATTTCCTTTCCA
>NW_007272809.1:0-768 GCF_000164805.1 Carlito syrichta | reverse complement strand
TTTTGTTCATTTATTTTTAATACATTTTTGTTTTACGGTTATAAATTGATGTAGTACAGGTTAAAATATTTACATATATATTGTATAGTGGTAAAGTCTGGGCTTTTAGTGTAAACATTGCCCAAGAAATGTACATTGTACTCATTAGGCAATTTCTCAAGTCACCTCCCTCTACTTTATCTTTCCAGATCTCCATTGTTATCATTCTATTCTTTATGTTCATGTATATACAATATTTAATTCCTACTATAAGTAAGAAAATTCATCATAGATTTTCCATTTTTTAGTAATTGCACTCAACGGTGTTCACTTCCATCTAAGTTGCTGAAAAGGCAAAATTTTATTCTTTTTTTTTTTTTTTTGAGTTGGATTCTCACTCTGACACCCAGACGGGAGTACAGTGGCCACTGTAGCCTCGACCTGCTGGGCTCAGGAGATCCCTCTGCCTTAGCCTTCCAAGTAGTTGGAACTACAGGCACATGCTACCATGCCTGGCTAGTTTTTGATTTATTGTAGAGATGAGGTCTCACCAAGTTGCCCAGGTGGGTCTCAAACCTGCAGCCTCAGGCAATCCACTCACCTCTGCCTCCCAAAGCACTAGGATGACAGGCTGAGCCACCAAGCCTGGTCTTATTCTTTTTTTATGGCAAAGTAGTAGTCTGTGGTATATATATATGTGTGTGTGATGTTGGCTGCGAGTTTTTCATAAATGACTCATTAGGAATGTTTCCTCAATTCCCAGGGGTTTGAGGGATTTTCTTTTTTCAA
>NW_007272808.1:0-657 GCF_000164805.1 Carlito syrichta | reverse complement strand
TTGCTGTTGCATCCCGTCACCTGGTGTTTCATGGGATATTGAGCGTTTGCCATGTGCTGCATATGCTACGATGATTGATACAAATATTTGGGGAGTAGATGAGTGAATCCTTTTCCTTGGCCCTTTCCACCTCCCATGGCAGTGCGTTGCTCTGTCGTCCCTGGGTCCGACCACAGGACTCGATTCTGGCAGCTCACTAACTGCAGTGGACAGACTGGGTCCAGCGCTGACCTGTAAACTCCTATAGTACAGCGACTGTCTGAACAAATTACTTCTATGTCCAGGAACCAGCAGCCTTCCTTCAGTTAAGTGGGGGTTTCATGTTTGTTTGGATTTGCTTTATTTGACTAGTGCTACTGCAGGCACTAGTCCTAGTTGGTAGGGATACAAAGATGAACATCACAGTGAATTTGCTACTGGTCAGTGGGAGAGAAGGAACAAGACAAGCAGTTTAATGCTGTATGATAAAGTTAGCATCCAGGGCCTGGGTACTTGGGAACATGTGGAAGGAATTTTTAATGCAGGGAGTCAGAGAAAGTGTCCCATCTATGTTGAGAAAATGATTGGTTGATTAAATTCACAAATAGGACACGATGACTGTAATCCCAGCAGTTTTGGAAGCCAAGACAGGAAGATCAATTGAGCCAGGAGTTTGAG
>NW_007272807.1:0-793 GCF_000164805.1 Carlito syrichta | reverse complement strand
AAACAGGAGATATCGCAGTCCAGACTACAAACTTTGCTATATTTTATAGTAATCAACACAGTCTGTTATTGGAACAAGAATAGGTCCATGGGCCAATGAATCAAGACAGAGAATGAAATCCTCAAACTCTCAACCAACTCATCTTTGAAAAAAGCTCCAAGACCACTGGTTAATGGAGAACATATTCAGTAAATGGTGCTGGGAAAAGGCTCACTCCATACACAAGATTGAAACAGGAACCATGTCTATCACCATTCGCATTAACTCTAAATGGATCAAAGACCTAAACGTAAAACTCCAATAATCAATAACTTCTGCTTAAATCCTAATACCTTTCTATTCTTTCCTAATGCTATCTACACCATGGAAACTCTTAATTATAGCTCAAACCAGTTCCTAAAGAATGTGGCCCAGTCCGAAGATCACCATGGGCCATTTCTAGGAACAATTGATTACAATCTCTTAACAAAATGGCTATTCTAAAATTCTACGTATCTATCTTACTATATGTTTATGTTGTTAGCTGGTAGTGGAAGCCCAAGTGAGCATCAGGGATCCAGGTGGGTTGTGGACCCTGAGACCACCAGGTTGTGTTCAGGAGCTGAAGGCCTATTCCCTCCTCCTTTCTTTGTTGTTTGGCATGACCCACTAGCAGGGACTTTGATGATCTAAGAATGAAGTTCTGAGAATATGACAGGCATGACTGACTCTAGGGATCAATTTTCCCGTTTCTCACAGACTGAGATTTCGGCTTTAATCTTAACACAGTTCAAACTCAGGTCACATTTGGGAG
>NW_007272806.1:0-386 GCF_000164805.1 Carlito syrichta | reverse complement strand
TCGACCCCCCCACGGACCCTCCCACAAGCCCCCCACCTCCGCACACCCCGAGACCGCCCCTCCGCCCGCCCTCCCCCCACCCCGCGCGTCCCCGCAGGCGGGCGCAGGAGATAGCGGGGTAAGAAGGGGGAGGAAGCCCCTGCCCGAGGCTCCCCGAGGCGTTCGGTGACCGCCCCTGACACGCAAGCCCGCTCGTCCCGAGGCCCCGAGCCGCGCGGAGCCCCGACGCCCGCGCTCTCACCCCAGGTGCGCGTCCCCCGCTCCCTGCGTGGACCTAGGAAAGCGGACAAGATCCTTCCGGCCAGAGAGAGCGGAAGCTGGTGGGACGGGGCTGGGCCTGCGCCTGCGCAGAGTGGGCACCGGGGTACCCTTCCCAGAGTACTGCG
>NW_007272805.1:0-514 GCF_000164805.1 Carlito syrichta | reverse complement strand
TGATGATTAGTGAGGTTGAGCAGCTTGGTATTGGTACAGGAACAGGTATATAGATCAATGGAGCAGAATTGAGATTCCAGAAGCAAAACCTCAATTCCTCAACCAACTCATCTACAACAAAGCCCCCACCACCTACCAGTGGGGACAAGAGAACCTATTCAGTAAATGGTGCTGGGAAAACTGGTTGACCACATGCAGAAGATTGAAACAGGACCCTTATCTATCCCCATGCACAAAGGTTAACTCCAAATGGATCAGAGACCTAAATGTAAAACCTCAAACCATAAGAACCTTAGAAAAGGAAGGAAATACTCTCATGGAAATCGGAACTGGCATCCAATTCCTGTACAAAACCCGAAACCCACAGGACTTAAGAGAGAAGATAGACAAATGGGACCTTATTAAACTGACAAGCTTCTGCAAAGCCAAAGAAACCATCAAGAGAGCAGGAAGACAGCCTACAGACTGGGAAAAAGTCTTTGCCAACTCTAGGTCTGACAAAGGCTTAACATCG
>NW_007272804.1:0-521 GCF_000164805.1 Carlito syrichta | reverse complement strand
TCATAAAGAAGAACAAATATATAAAACTTTACAGCAAATTGGATGGATTTGGAGTTGATCATACTCAGTGATTTACCACAGAAACAAAGAACTGAGTTCCATATGTTCTCACTCATAAGGTGACCTTGAATAATTATAATGCTGTGGGAAGGTAATTGGTAGTAGTAGAAAACTGTTAGGGGAAGGGGAGTGGGACTGGCAGTTGGGGGAGGGAGGGGCATGCCTCATCAAAAAGGGTACCTGCATGACCAATGTTTGTATACCTAGCCCTGAATTATACCCCACATCTCTATAATAAATAAACTAATTAATATAAATTAATTAATTAATTAAAGGATTAATCTCTTTGGCAGGTCTATTCTCCTAATACCCAGCTTTGAAAAATTTGTTCTCTCCTTCTTTAAAGTTTTTCCCAAAGTTTCAATAACATGTCAGTGAAACTATGATGCAAAATCATGTTTTTTGAGGAAAGGAAAACATAGCTGAAAAATTTTATAATATTCCCACTGCAACAATTTTAT
>NW_007272803.1:0-416 GCF_000164805.1 Carlito syrichta | reverse complement strand
CAGGTCATTGACCATGAAGGACTTTTAGATTGGAGAGTCATGTGCAGGGGCTCAGCAGGCTTTGGAGGTAGAGGGGGTGTGAGGAGCAGCCGGTGGGTTCTGTGCTGGGAGGAGGTGAGCCCAGTGTTGTGAGAGGGAAGGCTGCAAGTGGGTAGGAAGGGACTGGACATGGAGGACTTGGTGTCAGTCTGAGGAGTTCACCCAAGTCTGAGGTGCAAGGAGCTCTTGAAGCCTCCTTAGTCAGGGAGTGAGGAGATGAGTTACCCTAACAGATTTTTGAATGGTGTTGTGAAGGGTAGACTCAGGGGAGGAAGGAGTTGAGGAAGAAATTGTTCTAATGGGAGATGCCAGAGAGGATAAGGCTGACATTCTTTATGTCATTTCCTACATCTGTTACCTGCGAGGTTACGTATATC
>NW_007272802.1:0-460 GCF_000164805.1 Carlito syrichta | reverse complement strand
TCTCTCTCTCTCTCTCTCCCCCCCTCCCCCTCTCTCTCTCTCATCCCGGGGACGTTCCGAGACAGCTGTTCACTGGCCTGTGGACACTTTGAAATCCCGGCTCGTTCTTTGGCCGCAGCTCGATGTTTTTCCACTCCACCTACAGCCAAGAGGCCCATCTCACACCACGAATCGGTGGATTCAGGTGATTACTTCCACCGGTCATTCTGCTACATGGCTGGGGGATGGGAGACGAGGGGCCGCTTTCGTGCTGGGAGACGAAACGCCATCCGATTCGATAGACTTTACAGCTACCCGCTCGGGAAAAGTTGCGGTCTTGAGGGATTCAGGGTGGAGCCGTATCTGCAGGCGACTCTGTGAATACTCGTTTATCATGACAAAGAAAAGGAAGGGAGGGAAAAGATACCTTGGGGTAAGAACAATGGGTCCCGGGGATGGCTTCCTGGGCAACAAGGAAGGG
>NW_007272801.1:0-758 GCF_000164805.1 Carlito syrichta | reverse complement strand
GAAGTTTAAACATGTAAGAATAAATACACAATTTTTTATAAATAAATCCTGGGTTGTTTTTGGCATCCTACTCCCTTTATATTCAAAGATAAAAACTAAATAATCTAATTACTAAAAAAATTAAGACCTTAATTTTTTCTTATGATCTAGAACTTGGGTTTCAATATATTTTTAAATTATATTTTTAATATTTGTATTTTAGCCTGTAATAATGCCTACTATATCTTCTTAGTCACTCTTCTTTTTATAAACAAAATTAAAAATAAGTTATTTTCAATTACATTTGTATCCATCTGTTTACTCATTTGTCTTCTCCATAAGCTTACAAGCTTATCAAGAAGGACCCTGTTCTATTATTTGTATATCCCCATGAGCAAGTAAAATGGTAAACACAGAATTATGTTTGATTGACTATGGTTTAATAAAAAAATTAAAAGATCTTGTATAATTTAAGCATTGTATATTATTATAAAGGCTAAAAAATTAAAAGATCATGTATAATTTATGCATTGTATATTATTAGAAAGGCTAGCTATTTAGCTCACTACAGGAACAGAAAAAATTCAATAGTTATTATATTTCAAAAATATATTCTGGAAGGGTGAGGCAGGATTGCTTGAGCCCAGCAGGTGGAGACTGTGGTGGCCGTGAGTGTGCAACCGCCCTCCAGCCTGGGCAACAGAGGGAGACTCCAACATAATATACATATGGTTCAGCCTGTAATCCCATGCATTTGGGAGGCTGAGGTGAGTGGATTG
>NW_007272800.1:0-756 GCF_000164805.1 Carlito syrichta | reverse complement strand
AAGCTGGGAATGACAGGTTTGGGATCCCAGGAGTAGCCGGATCTTCAGAGCACTCGGGTGTGGGCGGCAGAGGAGGTGCATCCATGATCTGCCAGTCTTTGAGCCAAGTTGATTTTTAAACTGGTTTTAAGACTTTATGGAAAATTTGTTATGATTTGGCAGTTCTCTAAATGGGAGGAACTTGTTATGACTGAAAAAGACAGTTTCTTTATTCTCTCCCCAAGCTCTGGGTTAGTCTCTTACCCTCCCACCTCCTATCCCTGGGGCACATTTACATAAGGGCAAGATCAAACAAATTCTACAGTGTCCACAGTTTCATTTCTTCCAAAATAATTCTCTAGTTTTGAAGCTCTGACATCATGAGGTCCCCAGTGAAGAGGGGGACGTTCCTTGGGGACGCCATTTTCCCAGCACTGGGTGCAGAGACTCGCCGCCAGGATGCAATGGGCCTGGTCTCCAACCTTTCAAAATGACCTTTCTCCATTGCCCAGATGGCAGGGACTCCAGGCAGCAAGGTGGAGGGCCTGACTGTTCCAGGCCGACCACCCCAGCCTGCCTCCGCCCCAACGTGGGCCCTGGTTTACCAGCATCGTTAAGCACTCATGAGAACCTCTCACTTTTCTCCACCAAGACGTAGGAAGCCACTCCCTCTTTGCGACAGTTTAGCGAGTGTCACACAGTTCCCAGTGGCCGAGACCCGCGGGATCTTGCACAATTGTTACCCTGGTGCCTTGGGTTTCAGGTTAAGACATTGGG
>NW_007272799.1:0-741 GCF_000164805.1 Carlito syrichta | reverse complement strand
GCTGATTCGGGTTCGATTTGCACGAGCTCGGGCTTAGTTACTTGTGATGGACGAGTGACTGCCAGACGGGCGGAACGGAAGGCCGGATGAGCTGGGTTTACACGGTCACGGCGTGTAGATCGACTTTGGTATGGGAGCCGGAGGTTGGAGTCGACGTAGAGCCCGCCGGGAGAGTGGCTGGCGCCTCAGAGTCGACTGCGATCTGAGCGCGGGAACGTCCGGAAGGGACTTATCGCTTACCGTTTACGTCCCGTTGCGGAAGCGGAGGTCGGCGCGGCGATTGGGGCGGACGGAGCTTAACGGGAGTTCCGGGTACACGCGCTGCTGAAGACGTTGTGTGACTTCACGATCGCGGTCGCTACGGGCGACGGGATGTGCCTAGTCCTACGGGGTCTGAGGTGAGATTTCAATATTGCGAACGTGAGGCGGGGATGAGATACGGTGAACGCTTCTTTTACGGCGAGTATCGCTTTTTTGAATCTCTTGGGTCTCTCGGTGTGAGACACCGGGCCTGGTCCCACCTAGAGATGATTCTTCTTCTTTTTTTTTTTTTAATGAGTTGGAGTCTCACTCTGTCACCCGGGCTGGAGGGCAGTGGTACACTCCTGGCCACCCCAGCCTTGACCTGCCGTGCTCTGGCGATCCTTTTAGCCTCGGCCTTCCGAGTAGCTGGAACTACGGGCACGTGCTACCACGCCCGGCTATTTTTGATTTATTGTAGAGATGAGGTCTCGCCGGGTC
>NW_007272798.1:0-525 GCF_000164805.1 Carlito syrichta | reverse complement strand
AACTCAGGGACGAAGGCCTTTTTGTCATTTGGGCCTGCTGCACAAGGTCTTGACTCCATGGTCTAAGATAGCAACATCTGTGTGCCAGACAGTGGGATGGGGGGATAAGAAGAAGAAGGAGCAGAATGACCTGGGCAGCGCCTCCTGGGGATAGCTCCTGAAGGTCATCATATGGCAACCTTGATCATCTTCCCTTGACCAGAACTTAGACATGTACTTCTGGGAACCCCCATAGTATACGCCACCTCTGTTTGTGTCACACTGTGTCTGACATCTCTGTTCCTACTTCTCCAGACTTGAAGAAAAAACAGAATGACATAATTATAGCTTGGTATCATTTCAACCTTTCGGCACAATTTCTAGCACTCAGTAAAGCCTCAATAAATCCTGGACCAAGAATTAAATAAATATTTGGATTAGAAATGAATTCTGTTTCAGACATAGTTAATTCGTAAAAGTATTTATGGTTCTGCCAAGGGGCCGTCACCTATAGGATCTGTAAAATGGTAAAACTTTGTGTCTGAT
>NW_007272797.1:0-373 GCF_000164805.1 Carlito syrichta | reverse complement strand
CATTTTTCGTCAAACATTCAAGCATGGCCATAGGGACGGATGAGAAAGCTCAAGTGATGTAGTTGGATGTTCCTTCAAATGGCCATAACTTCGTAGCCATGTGTCCTAGCGTGATGATTGAGACAGTTTTGGGAAGGTATTGAAGTGGTCTACAAGATCTGCGCATAAGTTTAAAGATCAGAGTCACTGGTAGCCTAGTAAATGGCCTCTGAATGCATTGTACTCGGAAAAACCTGTCAATTTGAGCATGTGTTTAAAGGGTAATATGACCCATAAAGGTTAAGCTCAGAGCAAAGGAACATATAGTAAATTGCCTCTGAAGTTGAAGGTTTTGTGGAAAGTCTTCAAATGTGTTTCGGGGGACTATGACCCA
>NW_007272796.1:0-699 GCF_000164805.1 Carlito syrichta | reverse complement strand
TGGTCTGGGGTTGACAGACACTGGGGGCTGAAGTCTGGCCAGGGACTGATTTCTATCTTGCACTGCAGCATTTCTTCAGTGGTGTGGTTTCACACTTTTAAAGACAAAGATGGACTTTCTCCATTGAGAAAGGTAGCTGTAAGTCCCTCCAGAAGAATATCTTTCCAGATCTATTGGTTCAAAAACTCCCGAGGAAGAGTTCTGATTTGAAGAGTTTGGGTCACCCTCTATCCCTCAATAAGTCATTGTGGCCAAGGAGATGGTGCCCTGCCCTGCCCATCTCAAGCTGCAAACTCTACCCCCCAGAACAAGGGGGGACAGTATAGTCATTGCCACCCAGAGGATATCTTTGAGCAAGGCCAACTCACCATTTGAAACTCCAAACAGAGAGGTGGACATTACACATCGCACCGCCTGTGCCAGTGGCCCAGCCGCCACCACCGCCACCATTGCTGCTGCTGCCACTGCTGCCATCAAAGCAGGCATTCCACATCTCACTGTCAGTGCCTGAGGGGTGGGCGAGCAGCTGAGATAAAGACCATCTGGAGCGAGGGATAACACCACCTGCTGGCGATTCAAGCCCACCAGCAGTAAGCGCTGGTCCAAGGCCTGGGGTTCCTTGGTCTCACGCAAGGCCTGATACTGCAGCCCCCTAATGCGGCTGTTCCACTGCATGCATGGGAGTCTCGGGTCTCAGCA
>NW_007272795.1:0-536 GCF_000164805.1 Carlito syrichta | reverse complement strand
TGGGAATTATTTCAGCCTCTTCGATTTTGGTGAAGAGTTTAAATGAAACTTATATTTGCTTTTCACCTGCTTGGACAAATTCAGCTGTGAAGCCATCAGGCCCTAGGCTCTTTTTTCCTCCCTCTCTCTTTTCTTCCTCTTTCTTTCTGCTTTGTTTTGTTTTGTTTTGTTTTTTGAGTTGGGCTCCCCATCTGTTGCAGGCTGAAGGGCAGGGCACTGACCATCCTTCTGCTTTGGATCCTCTGCTTTATTTTACACAAAACTATTTGCTGAGTCAAAGATTGAGTGAATGATGAGCCTTCACTCTTCAAGGGAATGTTGGTGCCCGCTGATTACCTAAAGAGGTTACAATTATGAAAATGGCTTAGGTAATCCTATGATCGCAAGACACAGAGTGAAGTAAACACTAATGACGCCACTGGATGGAAATCAGGGGGAAAATCCAAATCGGTTTACTGAAAAGAACTAAAGAAGGCTTTTATTCTCAGTGAAGTGTTCTAATGCTTTCAAATATAACTTCCACATTACTTCCCAAA
>NW_007272794.1:0-701 GCF_000164805.1 Carlito syrichta | reverse complement strand
AACTTGAAAATCTAAATGAAATGTAGGACTTTCTAACATTGCACAGCTTTCCCAATGTTGAAACAAGAAGACATTGACATACTGAATAAACAAATAACAACCCAGGAAATTGACTTTGTCATAAGACAACTACCTACAAACAAAAGCCCTGGAACAGATGGTTTCCAAAACATACAAGTAACTGATACCAATCCTATTGGAAGTATTTCAGGCAATTGAGTAAGATAGAACTTTCCCCAAATCATTTTATGAAGTTAACACCACACTGATACCAAAACTGGGCAAATACCCAACAAAGAATGAGAACTACAGGCCAATATTTCTGGTGAGTATCTATGCAAAATTTCTTTAGAAGATTCTATTAAATCAGATCTAACAACATATCTCAAAAATCATTTGCCATGACCAAGTAGGCTTCATCCCCAGGATGCAAGCCTGGTTCAATATTTGCAGAACCATAAATGTAGTTAAATACAGCAACAAATGTAAAAACAAGAACCACATGTTAACTGGGCTCAGTGACTCAGCCTGTAATCCTGCACTTTGTTAGGCTGAGGTGAGTGGATTGCCTGAGCCCTCGGGTTCGAGACCTCCCTGGGCAACTTGGTGAAACCTCATCTCTACAATAAATCAAAAAATTAGCCAGGCATGGTAGTACATGCCTGTAGTTCTAGCTACTTGGAAAGCTGAGGTGGAAGGAG
>NW_007272793.1:0-665 GCF_000164805.1 Carlito syrichta | reverse complement strand
CACACATACATGCATAGCACATTGTGAATAGGGACATAGAACAGAAAGACCGAAGGGAAATAAAGGAAGAGGGTTAAGGTCGAACCTTCACACGTTTATTGACATATCCCTTAAACTATAAAAAATGAATATAAAAAAGACCCAGAAGGATGAAAGAACAAAAACTAACACCAACAAAATCAAAAGATAAACATTCAATCATTCACATACACATAAAGAGAAAATGACACATAAAAGAAGAAAGAAACAGAAAAAGAAAAGGAAAAGAAAAGAAAAATTTGGGAGGGGGGGAAGATGCAGATCAAACCCTCACTAACACATTTATGCACAATGGAAAAATATTTTTAAAATAGATGAATCAGCAAGAAAGCAGTTAAAATTTTTTAATTTAAAAAGTAGCCGGGCTCGGTGGCTCAGCCTGTAATCCCGCGCCTTTGAGAGGCTGAGGTGAGTGGATTGCCTGAGCCCACGGGTTCGAGACCCGCCTGGGCAGCGAGACCTCATCTATACAATAAATCAAAAAATCAGCCGGGCGTGGTAGCGCATGCCTGTAATTCCGGCTCCTTGGAAGGCTGAGGCGGAAGGATCGCCGGAGCCCAGCAGTTCGAGGCTGCGGTGGCCGGGAGCGGCCACTGCGCTCCAGTCTGGGTGACAGAGTGAGACTC
>NW_007272792.1:0-696 GCF_000164805.1 Carlito syrichta | reverse complement strand
GGAAGTCACCCAAAATTGGGCCCCACAAATTAAAAAAGATGAATTTTGCTCAGTTGTGTTTGACAGAGAAGGGCCTCAGTAAAGAGACATAGCGTGGCACACAAATATTTATTTCAATAACTGCATGGGCTGTCAAAAACACCTAATGAGTGGTGGACTGTTTTCTTTAGGCCAACAAAGCTCTTGATGCCTTTGAATACCTGTCAGATGGTATTCAAAGACATCAAGAGTTTCATTTTTAAGCTAGGAGTCATAAAGACCAGGCAGTAAGAAGGACGCTGAGTGCAATTTTTTGCACTTGCTGGAATGCCCCAAACAGCATACTGGTTTTCTGCTCTGGCTTCTATTATTGCAGAGCAGTTGGAACAGGCCTTCAGCAAGTCACCAGTGCTTCCCTCATGCCTCAACAAATCACTGAGTCTAGTTTCCTCATTTGAAAACTAGGGGACACTCACAACCTTGTACGTGGATTAAATGATTATATAAACAAAAACTGCTTAGTCCAGTGCCAGGCACATAGAAAATGTGCTATTTTTTCCCAGCTTGGGTTTTATACCTGGATCATTAACCTAGCATTACAATAAGTATTAAAGCCTGACTATTTGATTGAAGAGAAAAAAACAGATAATAAAAATGAAGGCAGGAATATCAAATAGGTTTGAATAAGTCAACTTTTATCTTAATGTTTAAATTAGA
>NW_007272791.1:0-453 GCF_000164805.1 Carlito syrichta | reverse complement strand
AAAAGAAGAAAACAAACAACCCCATTATAAAATGGGCAAAAGACATGAACAGACATTTCACAAAAGAAGACATTCGAGCAGCCAACAAACACATGAAGAAATGCTCAACCTCACTAATCATCAGGGAGATGCAAATCAAAACCACACTGAGATACCACCTAACTCCAGTCAGAATGGCAATTATCAACAACTCAAAAAATAACAGCTGCTGGAGAGGGTGTGGTGAAAAGGGAACACTTCTACACTGTTGGTGGGAGTGTAAACTAGTGCAACCTCTGTGGAAAGCAGTGTGGTGATTCCTAAAAGCTCTCAAAATTGACCTTCCATATGACCCTGCAATCCCCCTACTGGGAATATACCCTGAAGAACACAAATCACTCTATAAAAAAGATACCTGCACACGTATGTTTATCGCAGCATTGTTCACAATAGCAAGAACCTGGAAACAACCAT
>NW_007272790.1:0-743 GCF_000164805.1 Carlito syrichta | reverse complement strand
CCCAAATTGAGCTGGGGACTATGTGGAAACACAGTCCCACTGAATGGTTCAGATCCTCTGAATAACAACATTAGGAAGCTTTCCACAGGAGCAAGGAGGATTTGCTAAGGCTACTAAACGTTACAGAGGAAGGCTGGAGATGCGCTCCTGGTGCCAATCCGAAGAGAAAAGGCAAGGAATGAAATCACCATTAACAGCAAGGGATCCTGATGAAAGAGACGCTGAAATGGTATCCCTTAAGTCGATCCACACCCTCCTAGCCAAGTCATGGCCCACTGCATAGGACAGTGGGTATGTGACATCTACCTTCGAGCCGCTCTCTTCCACACAGAAAGGCACATTTCATAAACTCCTTCAAAGTTCTGTTGTAGAGCACTAATCTGCTAAACTGTGGTTTTTCACTTTTGAATTCAGATTTCAGTTGTTCATTTTTGTGTACATAATTTTACAAAAAGTGAAAAGTGTTTTAAAAACATGGGAGGAAGAAGACAGGTCAGAAAGAAGAAGATGAAGCATATATCTATGATGTTTTGATATTCCTTAACTTAGATTCCCCCCATCTCCACATTTGTACAGGGTAGATTGAAATAACTGCTGTTGCCTGGCACAGAGTACAACAATTTTTATGTATATTACTGCATGTTTTTTCACCTGAATATAATTTACACTTGGAAATTTGAATTTCATATTTTGGTCGTCGAAGAGTTTGGTTGTCTACCATTTAAGGCAATGAAACATTCATG
>NW_007272789.1:0-705 GCF_000164805.1 Carlito syrichta | reverse complement strand
GACTCAGCCTGTAATCCTGCGATTGAGGAGGTGCGGGGAGAGGACAACTTAAGCCCGCGGGTTCGAGACAAACCTGGGCAACTTGGGGAGTCCTCATCTCTACAATAAATCAAAAAATCAGCCTGGCGTGGTCGCACATGCCTGTAATGCCAGCTCCTCGGAAGGCTGAAGCGGAAGGATCAATGGAGCCCAGCAGGTCGAGGTTGCGGTGGCCGGGAGAGGCCACTGCATTCCGGTGCGGATCACAGAGTGAGACTCCAACTCAGCCCAGAGCCCACGGTACAGAAAAATGTGAACGGTTGTTTGCTGGAGTGGAACTATGGCCTTCAAAACATTTTACTGAAACCTGCTACTTATTAATGATGAATGGTTCTTTGCCTTAAATGGTGGACAACCAAACTCTTCGACAACCAAAATATGAAATTCAAATTTCCAAGTGTAAATTATATTCAGATGAAAAAACATGCAGTAATATCCATAAGAATTGTTGTACTCTGTGCCAGGTAACAGCAGTTATCTCAATCTACCCTGTACAATTGTGGAGATGGGGGGAATCTAAGCTACGGGATATCAAAACATCGTAGATATATGCTTCATCTTCTTCTTTCTGACCTGTCTTCCTCCTCCCATGTTTTGAAAACACTTTTCACTTTTTGTAAAATTATGTACTCAAAAGTGAACAATTTAAACCTGAGTTCAAAGGTG